>NC_037670.1:95753860-95869506 GCF_003255815.1 Theropithecus gelada
TTTTTTTGAGACGGAGTCTCACTCTGTCGCCCAGGCTGGAGTGCAGTGGCCGGATCTCAGCTCACTGCAAGCTCCGCCTCCTGGGTTCACGCCATTCTCCTGCCTCAGCCTCCCCAGTAGCTGGGACTACAGGCGCCCGCCACCTCGCCCGGCTAATTTTTTGTATTTTTTAGTAGAAACGGGGTTTCACCGTGTTAGCCAGCATGGTCTCGATCTCCTGACCTCGTGATCCGCCCGTCTCGGCCTCCCAAAGTGCTGGGATTACAGGCTTGAGCCACCGCGCCCGGCCTACATGTTTTTAAAATAAGGATACACTCAGATTATGTGTGTGTCTGTGTGTGTGTGTGTGTAACCTCTGGATATCACCCATGGGCATCCTAGTCCAGACCATACCTTTTGAGCTCCAAAAGAATTGGGAGAAATAAGCTTGGCATAGCCGACCCTCTTGTTCATGGTTTCAAGATTGGGAACATTGAAATTCCTCACATTTCTTCCAAATTAAGATATTCAGATTGCAAACCCTTTAATCTAACTGGAAAGAGATATCTGGAATGTCTGAGTTCTCCTCCCAGATTGAGAGCTGTTTTTCAATTAGTAACATGGATTGAGGAATTTTCTGGCATCTGCCACTAAGTGAGTAAACTCAAAGATGATAAAATAAACTTAAAAAGAAAAAAAAAAAAAAAACCCAGCTCATTTTAATTAACTTCCGGTGAGACTTAAAAGACAGCCCAAACCACAAAAAGTCCGTTTCCAAAAACGCTGCTCTTTTTATTTTTGCCAGACAGCATGACTCCACTGCCACTTATTAGTACTGATTTTTAAATGTATTGCTTTCTTTTTTTTAAGTAACAGATTCACAAACAGAGAGAATACAATTCTCAGAAGAACCAGGACAATATTGTCATCTTTAAGTTGTTTTAAATTGATTCATCAAAACTAAAATATGAACACATCTCAATATTAACTATCTTACAAATCTAGGCCAAGACCACACTAAATTTGGACCATTTCCCTTAATAGTGCAGTAAAATACAATGGGTTTTTCAACAAGGAATACTTCTAACTCTGTGTGTGTGTGTGTGTGTGTGTGTGTATCTATATATATAACTACTGCCTCTATTTCCCTCAACCACCACTAGATCTTATATTTACTGCAATATCCTAACTACAACACTGAAAAGAAAGCCTTATATCTATGAATTACATAAACGTATTGGTATTTTGAGAAAAGTTGGCATCACATTGTCATCAGATTCGATTAATTTTTCTGTTTAATTTTAACTTGTTAAAATTTATTTAATTGTATTTATTTCTTTTATTATCAGTATGTTCTTTGCCCTTTGTTTAACCCTATCAAACCTTTTGACAAGTGGCAAGTTTACAAAAGATGAAATTTTATGTTAGAAACACTTTACACTAAGATCTTGCCCAGATTAGAAATCTTATTCAAGTGAAAAATCTTTCCTTCATACATAAATGTGGCCCAATAACATGAGAGGTTCACAGTATCTTAATTCAGTTCTTGTATTTTGCAGAGTTAGCAAAAATGGTATTTGTAGAAGTTTTACCCCAAGAAAATTGATTGATTGATCTGGCAATTTACTCAGTTTTCCAAATTCATCTTGAACTATAACCTTAATCCAATCTATACCTGATTGCTCTAAATGATAATGTGGTATTGTTTGCCAATTAGCTGTCCGAAGAATTAGCAACTTTTATTTGCTATACTATACAGGGTTTACTTGATATAGCTATCTATGTGTGAAAGGTTGATAACTTTTTAAAAGAAGGTGTTGAAAAATGTGGTAACAAATAACCTGTATCATTTCAAAGAATAATAGCTACAAATTCAACATGTGATATGTGAATTATAATGCTGTAATTCTTCACACTTGAATTCTCTTATGATTCTCTCACTATTCACCTACCACTTGAGAACTCATTCTGGAGGCTGTCCGAAAAAACACTGGAGTTTTCCTACCACTTTCTTAGAAATTGTGGTGAGAAAACAAGATCGTATTCTTTCCATAGGGTATCTGCTCAAGTGTCAAAAAAGCTTGACATTTTTCTATGTGTTTTTGAAGAGCAAATTTTCCTTTCTTAAAAGACAACTGAATCCCAATACTTTCGGAGGCCAAGGAAGGCAGATCACTTGAGTCCAGGAGTTTGAGACCAGCCTGGGCAACATGGAGAAACCCCATCTCTGCAAAAAATACAAAAATTAGCCCGACATGGTGGCACACACCTGTGGTCCCAGATACTCAGGAGGCTGAGGCAGAAGGATCACTTGAGCCTGTGGGGCAGAGGTTGCAGTGAGCTGAGATTGTGCCACTGCACTCCAGCCTAGGCAACAGAGTGAGACACTGTCTCAAAAAAAAAAAAAGACA
This sequence comes from Theropithecus gelada, assembly GCF_003255815.1. Taxonomy (NCBI): domain Eukaryota; kingdom Metazoa; phylum Chordata; class Mammalia; order Primates; family Cercopithecidae; genus Theropithecus; species Theropithecus gelada. The sequence continues at coordinate 95,756,251 of NC_037670.1, forward strand.
GCTGTAAGAAAGCACTTGAAATAACTATTATTAATTGCCTCTCCTGTAAACTCTTTCCATCTCCTTTAGTCATTGAACTTGAATAGGTTTAAGGCAATCAGACTACTTTGTCCTCACTCTAGTCAAGTCTTGGGGGCAGCCTCAGAATTGATTGCGCTCCTTCAAGATTTTTCACACCAAGGGTGTTGCATACATGGACAATGCTTCCCCAGGATGCACATCTCCCCTTGTGAGATAGCTGAGTGTGGAAGAATCAACTGACCCAGGACAGAGAAACTACCTCCTCCTCCCTGCCAGGCATACAGAAATAAAGGGCACCCATTTTGCTGATGTAAAGCGCATCAGTGGAGGGAGGCAAAGGGAAGTAATCAGGACCAATACCCCAAATTGCAAATAAATCCTCTTAATTAGACCCTTATTAGTGGAAAACTAGAAAAGTGTAACTGTTACCAAAAGGAAGAACTTGTTCTAACATAACAAGAGCACCAGCATAAACATATTGTTCTGCTCTCAGTAACGCCTATCAGTCCCCACCTCAGATGAACTGCAGAAAAACCTTCCTCTCTGCTCTCCCATCATCTGCCACCCTCCTCTACAATCTAACCTCTTTTCAGCCACTGGCTCAAGCTCATGATGAATCATCCACCCACTCTCCCCTTAACATTTGATGTCCTTTAGTCCTTAAGTAGGAGAAAAGCATAGAAGGAAACAAGCTTTGCTGATCTGGCCTCAGAAAGACACAGCAATAATGCCGACAATTCATGTCTTGGTAAGTTTGGCCAACTTATCACTAGCATGATTCCAGTGAGTTATGATGCACAGTCACTTCATAGCTTCTCCATTTCACCAGACCCTTTTTCTTTTTAATTATTAGAAGACAAGGTCTCAGGATAAGAGTGGGTAAAACACTTAACTCCAGAAAGCCAGTAAGAGGGAAGAAGGGATAAAACCTCATCCTGCACAGTATGATGCTGAGATTCCTCACATATCTTCAAAGCATCCTAAGAAAGTACGTTTGAGTATCTGTGGGCACTTGGGCTTCAAAGAACAAACAAGAGAGGCAAAATCAAGGGAGTTCACAACTCTCCCTCTTTCATTCTTACATTATAACATTTACACATTCGTAGACAGCAAATGAAGAGTCTCATATACATCATGTTTTGGATACAGGTCAGAAAGCTGAGACACAAAAATGTCAACCACTTGAGGATTTCTGACTTTTAGTTCTGATTCTCAGGACTTAATTTTTGTCTTTTGTTATGCCCCATCCCAGAGAAAGGTCAACTGTTTCTTCAAGGCCAAGAGACTGTGGATGTCCAGAGAATCCTCAATTGGAATATTTTTTCAGCTCTGTTATTACACAAATGAAATACTCTTCAATAATTGTTGGGGGGGTGGTATTTTTGTTGTTCTGTGAAACAACTCCAGTGGGCTTTTTAGCTCTGCAAAGCCCCTCCACACAAATGGTGATGCTTGACATTTCAGGTCCAAGAAAGTAAAATTGCTTGGGGATGAAGTTATCAATGGTGATGTTGAAGTCAGAGATGCACCTCTGCAGACCAGGTTATATTTGAGGAAAACATGCTTAGCTAAAAGAAGAAAAAGAATAGTGATCAGATATGTCAAGGTGTCTGCCCAACCTCTTGGCCTGGGTCTCGTGAGGAAGTTGGTGAGATTCAGAAGGCAATGAAACCATTTTCATTGAGTGCATAAGCACAAGTAGATCTGTCCTTGGGCCAGAAGGGCAAGGAAATCATGGGTTTTCACAAATTTAATTAGTATCTGGCCACTTAAACAAATTTCTACCAATGCTAATAATTCTTCAGTTGAGTTTTTAGTGTACAAGCATATTATCTTCATTTAAAGATAATGTTACTTTATTCTTTTAAAAAGTTGTACCTCCTATTTCCTGCCTTATTGCTTCAGCTATAAAGCAAATCTATGTGTACTTAGTTTGAATGATGGAAAGGGTGTTGAGAATTTTGAGTTGTTTTCAGAAATATGGATTTGAGTACAAAATGCTGAAGACAGAGAAACTGAAGAACTATTGTAGTAGTTTAGGTGTGGGCCGGGGGCAGTGGCTCATGCCTGTAATTCTAGCTCTTTGGGAGGAAGAGAGAGGCACATCATGAGGTCAGGAGTTCAAGACCAGCCTGGACACCATAGTGAAACCCTGTCTCTACTAAAAAAAAAAAAAATTGCCAGGCGTGGTGGCAGGCGCCTATAGTCCCAGCTACTTGGGAGACTGAGCCAGGAGAATTGCTTGAACCCGGGAGGTGGAGGTTTTAGTGAGCCGAAATCATGCCACTGCACTCCAGCCAAAATCATGTCACTGCACTCCAGCCTGGATGACAGACTGAGACTCTGTCTCAAAAAACAACAAAAAAAGTTGAAGTGATGTGACAATGCATGAAATAGGATGATTGCTAAAAATATATAGAGAAGAAGAAGTAGCTATAGAATATTTTAGTTTTAAGAAAAAGATCAACTGGAAAAGATGGGTAGGCAACAAAAAATAACTCCAGACTTTTAACATGCACTATGGTTGACTAATAGACAATAACCAGGATTGCTATATTTTTATAGATACTAAAATATACGACAACATAGAAATCTAAACAGGGATTTAAAATGGTAAATTAATCTTACTTCTTAGTTTATAAACAGTGTGAATTATGCAGATCAAGAGAAACATTTAAATATTCTACCATATCTCCATGATCTCATATAATCTTGCTCATACCATAATATCTCACATTAATGACATTTGTATAAAGCTTTCACACTATACGAAGTAATTACACATATATTATATACAAAAATTTTTCCTGAGAGATTGACATTAACACTTCCTAAAAAGTTATACTTTAAAAAATATTTTCTATGATCTCAGTTGATAATTGCAATCCATTCTTTATTCTCTTTGCAGACTCCATTCTACCAAACCTGATTTACCAGTGGCTTTTGTATGCAAACATCTTGTTCTCCCATTCTATATATCCTTCACCTTTCCATTCTTGTACACAAAGTGAAATCCTAATTAACCTTCAAAGTAATCTTTTGCCATCCCCTTGAAGCGGGGGACTAAAGGGCAGAGGAGAAGAAATCGGGGGTACAGACAGCAAGTTTCTATAGAGGAGAAATGTCAGTCACCTTGCCCTTCCTGGGCATGTGGGTAGAGCAGAAGGTCAGGGAGTGCACCAGCAGTTCCATTCCACAGCCCTTAAGGCAATCACAGGAAGTCACTATGTCAGCAAGCAAAGCACAGGAAACCATATCACTGATGATACTAATGTATCTGCCTTGTTTCCATCCCCAAAAACAAAATAAAAATTGTTCCTTCTTCCCTCTCCCTCACCCTCCCCAGCCCACAAATCTTTCCCATCAAGCTAAATTCATTTTCCTTATTTAAAGGAGGAAAAAACAGTGGCTTTTATTGCTTGTAAAGGCAAACCACAATGAAAGTTGCAATTCATTTCTCTCCAATCCCAATTTTATGTATGATTCTTTTGGCCAAGAAGAAATTTTAAAGAAAGCAGAAGAAAATTCTATGAAAAAAGTTCAACATAAAATGAGATAAAGCATAAGCAATTAAATTTATAAAATTATATCACTAAAGTTTTTAATATCACTTCTATGATGAAGAATGAAATTATCCAAAAATTTAGCAATTGCTCTTCACAGAATAGTTTATTCACTTTAATAAAGTGTATTTAATACATGCAATTTTAGTTTCTTTATGCTTCATCTATTAAAACACTGTTGAGTCTTTAGTATAAACAAGACTGGTGTGACAAGTATATTTTTCCTAGTTGTATCCCCTCCCTTTCTATTCTTACATTCCATTTCCTTTTTCTAACTAACCTGCTGTTTTCAAATAGTTTTAAATGTTTTCACAACAGTTTGAGTCATTTAAGGTATTTAAAGCCCAGATATGACATTCTTAGGGAGTACACAAATAAAGAAGGTAAAAGCATCATGTAAGTATGATGGGGAGAGGTGAACAGCTAGCTTGTTAAAACTGTAGTTTTTGCCTATTGTGAAGTGAGCATAGCATTTCTTTCTGACTTTATGGTGGAGGTTTATGGGCCATAAGCAGGAGCTTCTTTGGAATCAGACGTTCATGATACTTAAAAAAAAAAAAAAGCAGAAGTTCCTGAAAGTTAAGATGGAATTGTTATCGCAGACAGGTAATCCCTGTGATCTTATTTACTATTAATAATTGCTGCTGACTATCCTATTGTCTTCAAATTGCCAAGGAGTCATTAAGAGAGTGAGGCAGGGAAAAGGAAGAGGAGGTAGACCATGCTGATGAGAGTAAAACAGTTTTATGCACCATTTTAAGCAACCAAAGAGATACCGTGTGAAAAATTAATGTCTGTTGCTAGTGATCTTATCCCAGAGTCTGATCTAATTTTGGCAATGCTAGAACAAAGCACATGCTGTCTGTATTGCTATTTGCTTACCCCATTCACTATGACAATAGCAAAATACGGATTATGAAATAATTTTCCTTGGCATAGATTTTGAGAAGTATTTTTTCCCTTTTTTTAGTTTCGAGACATTGATCTTGGGTAACTTCTCAGAAACTGTGCTCCCAGGACTAGCAGCTTATCTGACTGACACAGGGTGCCTCTCAAGGGTCCTAATATCCATTCTCACTGATCCTACCCTGTGGGTACTTCTCGATATACTAAATCACTCATGGTAGGTGACAAAAAAATCCCAGTCATTTACATCTGTTCAACAAACATTTATTGATAGTGTTATGATATTTTTAATATAAAAGTAGTGATGCTGTATTCAGCCAACAGTGGACTTATTACATCTAATTTACTGAAATCCCTTAGCTCCCCCTATAGGAAGGGTTGGATTAAGTAGGAAGTAAGAGAAGACAAATTCACATGCAAGCCCACTTTCATGGCAGAAAATAAAAGTTAATGAATCTGTTCTTCTTGTCCAACCATGTAAAAGCCAAAATACCAACTAAGAAGATTGGTCTTATCTTTACAGCTGCCTGATCCAATGAGTAAAGGAAAAGCACACCTTTGCTATTTTGCAGAAGAGGCAACTTAGAAAACAAATCTCATCTCTGTTACTCACCATTCTGTCTATTCCCCTATTCCCTCTACAGCTCAGTATTAGCACTAGCAAAGGGTCTCATCGATGAAGTTAATACCCAGCTTGGGTTTCAGTCTCATTTAAGCCATTGCACTAATTCAGTCATTAATTCAATGAACATTATTATGCAACTGACATATTTAAGAAACTCATAATTTCTCCTCTTAATGTTTGCTTTGAAATAGAGAGGTAGACTGTTATACACGTGTTCCAAACTCAGTGAGATAAGAGCTACAATCGAAGTATGTCTAAGGTAGGGAATATTGTGGCACACATAGAAAACAGCATAATCAATTCTCTGTGGTTGAGAAAAAGGATAGTTTTAAGTTTCACAAATATATCTGCTGATTTCTTCATCAAGTCAAACTGATCTTAAGAGCTTTTATATCAGTATTTCCTTTGCATTCACACTGCCACTGCACTAATTCAGACCATTATTACAAAATATCAAAACTATATAGTCTCTTAAGTGTATTCCATGTTATCTTTCTTTTTCTCAGTACGCAACAGAACTGTGAGTTTATCGTCTTGTATTACTTTTTCAATGTCTCGTTGAATAAAATCGTGAATGCCCCATCCACACGATACATAATTTGAATATAGAAGTGAGGCTAAATACCGGGACTTCAGGGCCATTACCATAATCTAGTTCCCTCTTTTATTATTATGGGTTACATCATAATAACCCAATTGTTATAAATCCAATTAAAAAGTTACAAAGCAATATTTGCTTAATTCAAAATCAAGAAGTATTACAACAGCACTCCAAAACACCTCCATGCCCATAGTTTACACCTTTTCCATTACAGTTTTTCCCTCCTTGCTAAGGATAACCAGCAATGCTGAGTCTGCTATTAGTCATAATCTTGCCTTTTATGGCAGACACTTTTGGGCTGTGTATCACAATTCCTCAGTCCGCTTCTAATTGCAATCACAGCTCTGTTGGACAGTTACCTGTACGCTCAGTTAATGCTGACAATGCTGCACCTGAAGTGCCTGGCTTGCAATCTCAGCTTATCTGTTCCAAGAAATTTCCAAGACCAGCACATATAGGAAGGGGAGTTATCATCCCAGAGTACAACCCTCTCACAATGGTGAATGGGAGCTAATGGATAAATTCCCCAACCTCCTGTTCATCAGACCTAATTCTGGAAGGCATCTGTCCAGCCCTCAGAGATCCTGGTGTAATACAACCTGTTGTCTTTATCAGTGGCCTGGAAAATACACACTTATATTGGTCTGCCTTTTTTTTTTTCTCACTCTCCCCGCTTCCTAAGATCCCTTCTTTTATAAACAATTTGCCATAAGCCTTTGACTCATGTTCTGCTTTCAGGAAACCCTAAATGAAAAATTTTAAATAATTTTACCACTTATGAATGCAGTCACAACCGACACATTGACACCATTTTGAACTTCATAAAAATGGAACCACATCCTGTGAGTTCCATTCTATCTTGTGTCTTTAAATCAATATTATATTTGTGAAATTCATCAATGTTGTGAGTGTATGTTTTTAGATCAGGTGTGTCCAATCTTTTGGCTTCCCTGAGCCACATTGGAAGAAGATGAATGTCTTGGACCACACATAAAATACACTAACACTGGCCAGGTGCGATGGCTTACCCCTGTAATCCCAGCACTTTGGGAGACCGAGGCAGGCAGATCATGAGGTCAAGAGGTAGAGGCCATCCTGGCCAACATGGTGAAACCCCGTCTCTACAAAAAATGCAAAAATTAGCTGGGCATGGTGGCGTGTGCCTGTAGTCCCAGCTACTCAGGAGGCTGAGGCAAGAGAATCACTTGAACTCGGGAGGCAGAGGTTGCAATGATCTCAGATCGTGCCACTGTACTCTAGCCTGGCGACAGAGCGAGACTCCATTTAAAAAAAAAAAAAAAAAAAAAAAAAAGAACACTAATGATAGCTGACAAGCTAAAAATATCACAACAAAATCTCATGTTTTAAGAAAATTTATGAATTCGTGTTGGGCCGCATTCAAAGCCATCCTGGGCACATGTGGCCCACAGGCCATAGAATGGACAAGGTCAGTTTCAATTATTCATTTTTTGGCTGTACAGTGGGGCATTGGAAAATTTTTCTCTCAGGAATCCAACTATCCCCCCAAGAAACCTTAATGATTATAACATCAGGTGTTTCCTCAACAAAAATAACCAAATTATACCCTCCTACTGAGAAGCCTACATTCAACAAGTCTCATGAAATTGCCTACAGCTTGCAATCAGCTCCTTAATGATACACTTGTTAACATAAATAACCAAACCAAAGATTACTAAACTCTAGGCAAAACTCTAACGTGAAAAACAAAAAGGAAAGCAACCCAAAATGGAGGTCATTATGACAATGTAGAGAGTAAAAATTTTACAAAATTCATTATTACTCAGAAAAATGAAGGAAGATATATCTACAAACAAGAACAAAATTTTATTTTAAAATATCAATAGAAGGAAAAATCCAAATTATCTCTTAAAATTTAAAATGTGACGGTAAAAATAGAAAACTTAAAATTAAAGAAAACATTAGCAAGTAGAAGGAGAGAGGAAGGAAGTAAGAGAATGGAGAGAGAGAAAGACAGAGAGGTAGAGAGAAAGAGAGAGAGAAGAAAAGGAGGCCAAAGAAGAGAAAAATGAACCTAAAGAACTTACTTATGATGTCCTACAGGTGAATAATAAGGATTCAGTGAGGAGGGTATACAAATAAACAGACAAAATTATCAATGAAATAATTCTAAAAATTATTCCAGAATTGAAGGACGCATATTTTCAGATCAAGATGCTCCAGCTAGTAACCTGAGCAATGGAGAAAAAGGAACTCACAGCAGGATATCCACCTGGAAAATGCAACCACTTTGGGAAAAGAGGAAATACTAAAAGTTTCAGAGAATAAAAATATGTTACATACAAAAGACCAAGAAAGAGAATGGCTTTTAACTTTTCAATATCAGCTGTAGATGTCAAAGACAACAAAAGAAAAATGATTTCCAACTACCAACTAATAATCCAGACAAAGTGTAAATTAAATGTGAAAGTAGGCATTCCAATTGGCCATAGGAGTGGCTGCCTGAATCTAAATCTCTCCACACAATTTCCAAGAAGGAGGAGGAGAAGGGGAGGAAGAGGGAAGAAAAGAAAAAGGAGCTCAAATCAAATGACACTTGACCTACATTTTCAGCATTACTAAGAGACCAAGAATACTGTAAACTTCAATTTCCCTTCATACAAAGACACAAACAATTCCAGCAGATCTTTACTGATTGGGAAAGGTAGGGTAGAAAGCCTTTGAACACTTGGTGTAAAAGAAAAAAATACCAGGTGACTTTTAAATAAAGCAAAGACAAAATCACAAGTCCAAAGTTAAATACCACAATAGTGAACACAGGTCTGGAACTGGAAAATTCACAGCAACAGCTACAGAGAAGGGGTTTACAACTGAGTGAGTTGGAAATTGGCAACACTGAAGCATTGATTCTGGGGGAAAGGGAAAAAATAGAGAAGAGGAAATACCTGTCATAGACTGGCAATGAAGTGAAAGCAGAAAGCAAGTAGGAAAAATAAAGGAGCATGCAGAAATAAAAACTATCACAGTATATGTAGACCCTTCTTATTTCCCATCTACCACCACTCATTACCAACAAAATCATCTATTAATGATATTTAACTTTATTACACTCACTGAAGAGAATATGCTCGACCTAAAAAGCCAGTCAACAAAATGCATAAGAATAGAAGCAAAACAAATTAGCCTTATACAAAGCTATTGTAAAAAAAAAAAAAAGATATTACATATCATAAAATAGTTCCATCATAAACAACCACAAAGCAGAAGAAACTATAATATAACCTCAAGTCTTAATTAGATATCTTCAAATAAGCATTTAGATATACGTATATAATTTCTAATAAAAAAATGCAAAAAGTAAGCACAGAAATATACAAATAAAGAAAGAAATGCAATGAGTTGCTAGATCTCAGGAAAGAAATTACACAGATAAAACATCTCTAAAATGAAGAATAAATTATAAGGTATCCAAAGGAAAATAGATTTAAGTGACACATTACTAATGAATAAATGCAAGAAAGAAGCCAAGAAAATGAAAATAAAGAACTTCTAAAAGTCAGAGAGAAGGAGGTTGGAATCTAAGGTAGACAAATATTCAATATACGTACACTTGGAATCCCTGAAGAAGAAAAACAAGACAATAAAACAGAGCTAATATTTAAACCAATAATCCAAGAAAATCTAAATCTATACATTGAAAGGGCTTCCTATATACCTGGAAAATTTTACTGAGGATGATCGAACTTGAGAAATAGCCTAGAAAATACCAGGATTTTAAAAATAGAAAGAACAAAAATCCACAAGCAGGCCCTCCAGACAAAAAAGAACAAATTAGGTATAAGAGTAAGACAAGTCAACCATAATTCTCAAGAGCAACTTAAAACCATACAGTGACATTTTCAAGAAACTTAAAGAAAGCAAAACCCAGAGATTTTGTTTGTAAGCTGAAATTGAAATACCAAGGCTATAACAAAATAGTCTTTAAAGTACAGAAACTTAGGAAATAATGAACCTATAAACCTTTGACAAGAAGTCTTCTAGAGGACAATCTTCATCCAACCAAGAAATAATATTAATAGTAGTAACAAGAAAACATACTGGTAGTGAACTTTTAATATGTTTAACTAGATATCTATGAATAAAACAAAATTGAGAGTATAGATTAAAAAAATAGCGTGTAAAATCATATGTTCTGAAAAAGTAGAAAGAATGTGTCTATAAAATATATAGAAAAAATATAAATATATATAAGTATATTTATATAAAATATAGAGTAAAGAGGAATATAATAAGTTGTTGTATAGTTGGAAGAGAAAATCAAATGATGCCATTTAAAACTATCAAGAGGTTAAATAAGAATGAAAAAAGCAAAAAAAAAAAATTTTTTTGAGATAGGGTCTTGCTCTGCTGCCCAGGCTCACTGCAACTTCATCCTCCCAAGCTCAAGCAATCCTCCCACCTCAGCCTTCTGAATAGCTGGGACCACAGGCGTGTGCCACCATTCCTGGCTAATTTTTGTATTTTAAGTAGAGATGGGGTTTCACTGTCTTGCCTAGGCTGGTCTCAAACTCCTGGCCTCAAGCAATCTTCCTGCCTTGGCCTCCCAAAGTATTGGGATTATAGGCTTGAGCCACTGTGTCCAGCAGAGAAAAATCTTTTTAATTTTGGGTTAGCCCAAGTGTTTTTAGACACCAATAAAAGCACAATCGAAAAAAATAAATAATTGATAAAATGGACTTCATAAACATTAAAACTTTAGCTCTGTGAAATATCCTGGTAGGAGAATAAAAAGACAAACAACAGACAGAAAACATTTACAAGTCACATATCTGAAAAAGAACTTTTATCTAGAATATGTAAAGAACAAGAACTCTCAAAACTTGACAATTTGAGACAAACCAATTAAAATATAGCCAAAAGACCTGAACAGACACTTCACCAAGAAGACACACAGACAGCAAGTAAAAACATGAAAAGATATTCAACATTATTAGTTATGAAGGAAGTGCAAATTGAAGCCAAGTACTAAGTAACTGGAACTCTCATATATTGCTGGTGGAAAGGCAAAATTGTTTGGCAAATTGTTTGAAAGTTGCTTGAAAAATTAAACGTACATTTACCACATGACCTAGCAAGCAACATCTAGGTATTTACCCTGAAGAAATGAAAAGTTATGTTCATACAAAGACTTATGTATAAATGTTTATAGGAGAATTATTCATAATCACTAGAAACTGGAAACAACGCAAATGTTTTTCAATGAGTACATGAATCTTTAAAAATTGTAGATGGAATACTATTGGGCCATAAAAAAGAATAAAATCTTGTCATTCATGGCAACATGGATGGAACTTTAGGACTCTATGTTAAGTGAAATAAGCCAGGAACAGAAAGTTAAACACCACATGTTCTCACTCATATGTGGAAACTAAAAAAAGTTTATCGCATAGAAATAAAAAGCTTAACAGAAGTTATTAGAGGCTGGAAAGTGTAGGGAGAATGGGGACAGGAAGAGATTTGTGAAAGGACACAAATTTTCAGCTAAATAGGAGGAACAAGTTCTAGTGTTTTAGAGCACTGTAGGATGAGTATAGTTAATGATACTATATATTTTCAAATAGCTAGAAGAAAGGATATTGAATGTTCCCAACACAGAAAAATGATAAATGTTTGAGGTAAAAGATATGCTAATTACCCTGATCTCATCACTATCCATTGTATGTATCAAAACATCACTATGTACCCCATAAATATGTACAATTATCATGTTAATTAAAATAAATAATTTAAAATTGAAGTCTATCTATCTATATAATGGAATATAAAAAAGCAATGAACTATTGATACATACAAAAACATGAATAAAGTGCAAATGCATTATATCAGTGAAATAAGTCAATTTCAAAAGATTACATACTGTATGATTCCATTTATAAGATGTTCTGTAAAAACCAAACAGTAGGACACAGTCACCTTCAGATAATAGTGTTATCAGAATCAACAGGTGCCAGAATTTATGGGCAAAAGGAGGGATTGACTTCAAAATGGACTTTTGAAAAAATGTTTTGAGGTGATAAAACTGTGTCCTGACTGTAGTGATGATTATATGAATCAACATGTGTTAAAAGTCACAGAACTATACATCAAAAAAGTTAAGTTGGTTGTAGACAACTTTAAAATATTTTATAGGAATTTTTTTGTAAATTAAAAGAACCTAAAAATACATAATTAATTGCAATGCATAAACCTAGATTGGACATTGTTGTTGTTGTTTCTTTTTAGCAAAATAGTAAAAAGCATTTTGGTGATAATTGTGAAAATTTGAATTGAACCTGACACTAGATTTTTATAGGTGTGTTAGGGTACAATGTTTTTGTAATAAATTATGATCACTTTGGTGAGATCTATGTTGACATAGTTTGGTGTAAATTTCACAATGTCTACTTATCTTCACATGGAAAAGCAAATAAAAGTGAATATATATGTATGTATGTAGTTGTATGAAACCTAGGTAGACGCAGGTAACTATTTCAGTAATTTTTCAAATATTTGTGTTTGAACAATTTTATAGTAAAAAGTTTAAGAAAAACACATCACAAACAAGTCAAAAAAGAGTTCATTTTGAGAGTGTACAAAAGCTTAGTCATTTAACAAAAAATTACATTTTATAAATTTCTACTTATATAACATCTATGGAATGAAGCAATAATGATCTTCAGTGAAAAAAGAGGTGTGCTGGAAGCATGGGGACCAGGTTTACTTCATCTCTAGCAAGATGTGAATAAAAGGAAATACAGGGTGCATTGCCTGGTTTGGTCACATTCACTTCTAGGAATCTTCCTACTTAGCTGAGTTGACTTTCGTGGTTGAGTGGTATGATGAAGGCCCAAGTGAGGCAAACAGTGTAAGGAGGAAGGAAATGTGTTAACCTATTATACTTTCAGTAAACACCAATGTTTCCAAGCTAATTGGGTTTTGTGTGCCAATGCATATACTTTCATTCAGCTCTTCATTCTGTGATATGCTTGTGACACCAATCTGTACTGTCAGTTCTCTTCTCAGCTGATGAATGGAGTGGAATGGAATGGAATGGAATGGAATGGAATGGAATGGAATGGAAAAGAAAGGAAAGGGGAGGGAAACGGAGAGGAGGGGGTGAGAAGGGAAAAGGGAAAAGAGAAAGGAAAGGAGAGAAAGGGAAGGGGGAAATAAAAGAAAAGAAAAAGAGTACAACTTCCTTGGGTGGTTTCACAGAAACTCAGACACAGTTTAATTGAGTAAATACCTCCTTTTTTCAATGCTATAACTTTAAAACAGTTCTAATTTTTTCTTACCTGTGAAGTGGGCATATCCATAGCACCTACCCTGTCAGGTTGTTATAAAGGTTATGATTTATACAAAGTGTTTACTAAAGTGCTTGGCATTTATATAAGATCTCCTCTTATATAACATCTCTACATAATTATATAGCATCTCCTATTAAACATTTAGGAGATGTTGTTGAGCTGTTGTTATTAAGATTGTGGCAAAGAACTTGAGCTAGGGTAAGATAGGTCTAGCTTTATTAATAGATTCAATCATTCAGGTCTGAAGGAGTAAAAATGAAGCCTGACACTCCCAGAACCCATATTATAGCTCTATCAGCACTCGATGTGGTCTTCTGTCCACTAGACCTGTCAACTGGATATAATGAAAAAGAAAAGAACTGTAATTATAACAACCCTCATTTATCGGGCTCTTCTATCTGCCATGTACTCTTTCAAGGACTTTAATTGTATTAAATTATTTAAAACTTACAGGTCTTATAAAATATAATGAAATCCTATTTGAAGGATTTTATAGATGAGGAAACAGGGGCAGACAGCTTAAGCAACTTGCCTAAAGTCATGGTCATAGTAAGTGGCATAGCCTGGGCCCCAGAGTTCATGTTGGTAACTAGAACTAGCCTCTCAGGTTCACAATGGTTTCAATTCCACCTTAAGTTCCTAGGTGTCAAGGGAGTGTGGAATGAGAATTTTCTAACTATTTCTTTGAAGGGACCATTTGTCTCTTGCAAAATTTCCTAAGAATTGGCCTCTCAACTGCAGACCCAAGACATTTCCTGAAGTCCCAAGTGACAGAGCTCATGGGCTGCCAGCTTCATCAACAGCATCCCTGCAGATGCTAACTATTTATACTTTGCCACAGCTTGGAGCTACTTATCAGTGGGGAGTGTGACTGGAAAGCTTCAAGGCAAATACAGTCACTAATACGTAGTGCTTAAGAATGTAAATTCAAGGTCAAAGAAGCACAAATCTCCAGATCTGCCATTTGATAGACATGGCAAGTATTTAACCCTTTTAACATCAATGATTTTATCTGTGAAGTGGGGGTAAGAAAGACAGCTACATGATAAGACTGCTCTAAATGTGATAATCATAATGACAATAATAATTAAATAATGCACATAAAATGCTTACCACCAGACTGAAACTGCTGAATAAGGACTATTATTTTCATGATTAAGGTTTTTATCTCCCTTCAACAAACTAAGGATCAAAGGAACATGCCTCAAAATAATGATAAGACCCATCTATGACAAACTCACAGCCAATATCATACTGAACAGAAAAAAACTTCAAGAATTCCTCTTGAGAACTGGGACAAGACATGGACGCCCACTCTCACTATTCCTATTCAACACAATACTGACAGTTCTAGCCAGACTAATCAGGCAAGAGAAACAAATAAAAGGCCTCTACATAGGAAAAGAAGAAGTCAAACTACCTCCCTTCACAGATAATATGATTTTATACCTAGAAAACCCTAAAGACCAACCCAAAGAGCTCCTGGAACTAATAAACAACTTCAGTAATATTTCAAGATGTACAAAAATCAGTAGAATTTCTACACACCAATAACGTTCAAGTTGAGAGCCAAAACAAGAATACAATCCCATTTACAATGACACACACAAAAAATGAAACTACCTAGGAATACACCTAACAAAGGAGGTAAAAGATCTCTATGAAGAGAACTGCAAAAGCATTACTGAAAGAAATAATAGATGACATAAACAAATGGAAAAACATGCTATACTCATGGATTGGAAGACTCAATATCATTAAAATGGCATACCACCCAAAGCAATCTACAGATTCAATGCTACTCTATCAAACTATCAACATCATTTTTCACAGAATTAGAAAAAACTATTTTAAAATTCGCATAGAACCAAAAAAGAGCCCAAATAGCCTAAGCCATCCTAAGCAAAAAGAACAAAGCTGGAGGCATCACATTATCCAACTTCCACTATACTATCAGGCCACAGTAACCAAAACAGCATGGTACTGGTACAAAAACAGACACATAGGCCAAAGCAACAGAAGAAAGAACCCAGAAATAAGGATGCACAACTACAGGCACCTGAAATTCAACAAAGTCAACAAAAATAAGCAATGGGAAAGAACTATTCCATAAATGGTGCTGGGATAACTGGCTAGCCGTATGCTGAAGACTAAATCTGGACCCGCAACTTTCACCATGTACAAAAATTAACTCAAGATGGATTGAAGATTTAAATGTAAGACTTCAAACTCTAAGAATCCTGGAAGAAAACCTAGGAAAGACCATTCTGAACATCAACTTTAGGAAAGGATATATGACTAAGTTCTCAAAAGCAATGGCAACAAAAACAAAAACTGATAAGTGAGACCTAATTAAAAACTAAAGAGCTTCTACACAGCAAAAGGAACTCAGTAGACAACCTACACAATGGGAGATAATAGACAACCTACACAATGGGAGAAAATATTTACAAACTCTCACAAAGGTCTAATATCCAGAATCTACAAGGAACTTAAACAATTCAACAAACAAAAAACAAATAAACCTATTAAAAAGTGGGCAAAGGCATGAACAAACACTTCCCAAAAGAAGACATACAAGCAGCCAACAAACATGTGAATAAATGCTCCACATCACTAATTATCAGGAAAATGCAAATCAAGATCACAGTGAGATACCATCTACACTAATCAGAATGGCTATTACTAAAAAGTCAGAAAATAACAAATGCTGGCAAGGCTGCAGGGGGAAAAAGGGAACACTTACACACTGTCTGTGGGAATGAAAATTAGTTCCGCCACCATGGAAAGTAGTTTAGAGATTTCTCAAAGAACTTAAAACAGAACTGCCATTGACCTTGCATTCCCATTACTGGGTATATATCTGATATGGTTTGGCTGTGTCCCCACCAAAATCTCATCTTGAATTGTAGTTTCCATAATCCCCATGTGTCACGGGAGGGACCAAGTGGGAGGTAACTGAATCATGGGGGCAGTTTCCCCTATGCTATTCTCAAGATAGTAAGTTCTCATGCAATCTGATGGTTTTATACAGGGCTTCCCTCTTCGCTAGGTTCTCATACTTCTCCTTCCTGCCATCATGTGAAGAAGGACGTGTTTGCTTCCCTTTCTGCCATGACTGTGTCCTAAGGCCTCCCCAGTCACGCTGAACTGTGAGTCAATTAAACCTCTTTCCTTCATAAATTACCCAGTTTTGGGTATGCCTTTATTAGCAGCATGAGAATGGACTCATGCAATATCCGAAAGAAAATAAGTTGTCCTACCAAAAAGACACTCATGTTCATCACAGAGCTATTCACAATAGCAAAGATATGGAATCAATCCAGGTGCCCATCAATGGTGGATTGGATTAAAAAAAAAGTGGTACATACATGCCATGGAATACTAAGCAGCCATAACAAAGAGTAAAATCACGTCCTTCACAGCCACATGAATGTAATTGGAGGCCATTATCCTAAGTGAATTAATGCAGGAACAGAAAACCAAATACTGTATGTTCTCACTTATAAGTGGGAACCAACCATTGAGTACCCATAGACATAAAGATGGTAACAACAGACACTGGAAACTACTAGAGGAGGGCTGGGGGGGGAGCATGGGTTGAAAAACTCTTGGGTACTATGCTCACTACCTGGGTGATGGGATCCATCATACCCCAAACCTTAGCATCACGCAGTATACCTATGTAACAAACCTGCACAAGTACATCCTGAATCTAAAATAAATGTTGAAATTATTTAAAAAATTGTATCTCCTTTTAGTTTCTTGCAATAACTATCTTTCTCTTCCACTTAACCTTATTTTAAGTGTGTTGCATGACATTGGGTTTAATATGATAAATTGCCTCAATTCAGTCCTTTTTACAAGTTAAATAGGATTCGAATAATTTAAAATTAGGTAGGTTTGTTCCTGGTGATAGAAAAATATTATGTTTTCAGCAATGGGTAATGTGTTATTATAAGTATGTATTGGGGGGGGGGGAGATGTGCAAAAGATAAAGGAAGCAGAAAACCCAATAACTCAGTCTTACCTTGCCACATAGAAACAAAAATGGTTGCTCAACAGCTGCAGGAACCTCAGCAACAAAATTCAAATGTCTCTGTCAATGGCAAGACTTAGTTTCCCTCTCCATCTCTACTTTTTGTGTGTTCATCCTTTCTTCTCGTACTACTTTCAGCAGCATCCTCATTTTCTACCCCATGTCCTTTACTCACCTAAGCTTCTGTTCATTTATAGTTTCTGCCATCCTCTACTTTTGTCTTACATATGGTCATCATAGTCTGACTCTGACCATTTCTGCTGACTTTAGCTTTAGCTTCCACTGCTAACTGATATCTATCTTGATGTTCTACTTCAAACTGCTGATATAGAGATGCTGATTGACCTAGATCCTCTTTTCATACCGGAACATGTCAATCATAGGCCACTAACCAGTCTATGCATTGACTGCACTGGTTAGTTTCCCACCTTTGGTCTAATTAGTTGTGTTGCAATAGGTGGTGTCATATGGTACAAATAATTGAGCCTACTACTGTCCCTTCAGCAAGATCCCTGATGTAGCAATTGTTAATATCTCATAGGTCCCAGTGAGTATGACAAGGTACTATGCCCTTCTGGACTTCAGATTTTAGAATCGTAGGAATGGTCCAGGGTATGGAGGCATTCACACCACAATAAAACTACTCTTTAAACCCATTGTCAAGGTTACTTTTAATGAATAATTTTTTCTTTGTTTCTATCAGAAAGAGTGATGCATCCACTCTTTCTGACAAATTTCTTGACTCACAATGTTAAGAATATCCTCATATTTGCATAGAGTTTTACGTTGTCAAAATTAATTTCAGCAGCATATGAAAGAAAAGCCAACTTAACAAAGGCTTAAACACAAAAGGCATTATTCTGTCATATAAAGAAAGTATGAAGGCTGGCAGCCCAATGCTGACTTAGCGGATCCACAAATTCATCAGTGTTTTACCTTGTACAGTTTTTCATTCCGATATCCCTACAGTGAGGAGCCTCATCTCCACCATCCAAAATAGCATCTAGAGTGTTCAGCCATTACACCCATATTCCAGTAAGCAGGATTGATGAGAAAAAAAGGAAGAATCTGAATCCTTCCTTTTAAAAAGTATAATACAATACTGCCTCTTACTGCTTATTTGCCAGACTTTGTGACATAGCTGCACAAGGATGCGAGAGATGCTGGGAAATATAATCATTTAGCTGAGTCAATAGGCCCTTAAAGTGAATTTGCAGTTTTATGATGGAGAAGGAGAAGAACAATGGATTTCTTGAGGTAATCAGCGGTCTTTGTGATACCCTGCGCTTTTGGTTATTCAACTCCTTCTATGTACATTCTTCTCCTACATTTCTCTCCTTCCATGTGCATTCCTCTCCAGCAGACATAAACCAAAATCATCCCCAGTTACTGCATTTAGCTCAAAGTCCAGGATCTCTGGGTGACGTACAGTTCTCTCTGTCAGGTCAAAATATTGACCGTCATAATCTGGTGATCTGAATACTAAGAAAATCCTGCCTGAGGCACACTTGCTACACTCTGGCAGGAAAGGAACAGCACAACAGTAATAAAGCCTCCCAGATGGAAATGGGAAGAATGACCAACACAGCACACCCACTGGCTGAAGCAATGATAAAATCCATCTGGATTTTATAATTCAATAGAGTGGAAAGATGCCCAGCTCCAGCAGTGAGGTTGGTTCCTTGGTTTACCCTTCTTGTAGCTTCTGGTTCTGCCTTCTGGGAAAGCACTCTTAGCCATTTTCTGTGACCCTTTGGTCTTTTCTCCTGGGGGACTTCTCTATGTCCACTATCAGCTATGGACATAGTGAACTAGGTTCTGGAGTGAATGGCCAACTGGGGACCTGCACAGCTTTCACAGCACCCTTCCAACTGAGACCCAAAGCCCACTCAAAAGGTTTAATTGTCCCAGGGCACTGTAGACCAAGTTTCGGGTCTCTTTGCCAATGTCGTTCTTCAAATCTTAGTAGGCTTCTATTTGTTTCCAGTTGTTCCACATACAAATAACCAAGATCTTGTGTGTACGAAGTTTTTCAGCCCGGCAACTCTCATTTTTATTCGCTGTCTTCTCTTCATTATCTATTGCCCTCTCTCTCAAATGAGTGGGAGCCACTAAGACACTATTTGATAAAACAGGCTTGGATGGGAAAATAAGAACCCTAAGCTAATACTTTCAATCTAGCTCCCATTGTCTGCAGAGAGCTCTTGCTTGCTAGCTTGCTATAGCTCTTGCAGGCACTGTATTATCTCCTACTAAGGAGGGCTACACAGCTTCCAACATGTACAAGTGCTCCGATTTGAGCTACGGAAAAAGAAGGCTTTTTCAAAATTTCAGCACCTCAAATCACAGGACACATAGGCAATTTATGCCACAGGATACTCTCAGAGAGAGCCTCTGTGGAAACCAATGTGTTTCCTGTCTGGCATACTGTAGACCGAGCTCCTCTCTCACTCCTACAGGACTTTGCTAAAAATGGCAAAAGGTACACAACACCCACCAACATTCTGATGTTTTCCTACCATTTCCTTCCCTTTTGCTTTCACTCTAATTCATATGTGGTTTGACTTCCAAAGGACAAAAAGTGACCATGTGACCAGATATTTTCCTGTGCCATATTGAGTTATTCGTTGTCCAGCCTTTGCTATCTGAGTACCCACTACCTAAATGCCTCCTCACGACTAGGCCGGGGCACATGCTGTTGAGTTCTGTTATTGCACCCCACCTCCAGATGCCAAATTCTGTATTTGTTAGGATTCAGCTTGTATATAAATAAAACATCCCAACATAACAGAGTCTAAACAACATAGGGTTTGTTTTTCTCTCACATAAAATAAAATTCGGCCAAGTTCAGTGGCTCATGCCTGTAATCCCAGCACTTCAGGAGAATAAGGCAAGTGGATCACCTGAGGTCAAGAGTTCAAGACCAGCCTGGTCAACATAGTGAAACGCTATCTCTACTAAAAAATACAAAAACATTAGCCAGGCGTGGTGGTTGGAGCCTATAATCCCAGCTACCTGGGAGGATCAGGCAGGAGAATTGCTTGAACCTGGGAGGTGGAGGTTGCAGTGAGCCAAAATCATGCCACTGCACTCCTTCCTGGGTTACAAGAGTGAAACTCAAAAGAAAGAGGAAAGGAGGGAAGGAGAGAAGGAGGGAAGGAAGGAGTGAAGGAAGGAAGGAAGGAAGGAAGGAAGGAAGGAAGGAAGGAAGGAAGGAAAGAATTAATTNGAAGGAAGGAAGGAAGGAAGGAAGGAAGGAAGGAAGGAAGGAAGGAAAGAATTAATTCTGGGGACAAATATGCTAGGAATCCCCCCAGAGCAAGGAATAAGCATGCTTACTGTCCAGTCTATGAAAAATAATATCCCTCTGCAGAGCAAGGCCAGGCTTTCTGATTTGCCCATTATAAAATACTTTGATTCCTAAATTTTGGGTTCATCTCACGTAATACAATTCATTGCTTGTATCTGACCCTCTTCATGTCACCCTGTGGGACCTAGAATTCAAGGGAACACTACAAATGCTACTACCTAGCAACTGTGGCTGCTATGAGTAACACAGCCTCGTGTTTCTGACCCAGTGGTTGCATGTCTTCCTTCAGCATCCATAGAACTGTGAGAGGCTAATTTCTTAGCTTAGCACCAATTATTAGGGCAAACTCTCAGACCCGTTCCAGTTCTCATTGGATAAAACAGATAATAAATATTAGCTCTGTTTCCAGGGTGGAAATTATGCTCAGGGAAGTAGTCAAAGTCACCTAAATTCACATAACCTATGAAATTTCTTCCCACCCTCATCCAGCATGCATTGCCCCACCCCTAGTTGCTTCTGTGGAACCAGAAATAGTTTTGGTGAAAGTTGTGGAAAGTGGCTCTTTGTCTTAGAAGCAGGTCTTGATGCTAGGATGAGGCAAAAGTGTCTCTCAAGGTGCAAAATGTAACCAGGCACTCAGACTCAGATGCGCCGTCTGCACTTGCATGAGGCTGAGAACGAACGCCTCCTTAAATACTATGCCCTAGGACATTATGCCAGGCGAAATAAAGCAGCCACAGAAGGACAAACACTGCATGATTCCATTTATATGAGGTGTCTGAAATAACCAAACTCATAGAGGCAGAGAGTAGAATGGTGGCTGTCAGGGGCTGAGGATTATGAGAAAGAAGAGTTGTTGTTCAACAGATACAAAGTTTCAGTTATGCAAGATGAAAACTTTCTAGAGATGTGCCCTACAACACTGTGCCTATGGTTAACAATATTGTATCATACACTTAAAAATTAAGAGGGTAGATCTCAGGTTAAGTGCTTTTACCACTAATATCAGACACACACACACACACACACACGCTAACAGCCTCACTTAATCCTGGCCCTGATTAGAAGTCTTCCAATCTAGTACTTTTTCGGTCTTTAGATGGATTTCCTTCTTACCTACAAATATCCTTACATTTTCTAACCCCACCATATCTGTCCTCAAAATCTGTAATTAGAAACAAATCTAAGACACATTCACCCAGTATCAAATAACTGCCAACCACTTAACACTATACTCGCAGCATTGTTCAATTCTGAAAGTAAGTTTTGCCACAGAAGGAGCAGTAAGAGTAGAATCTCAAGGATTATACCGAGAATTGTATGCTTCATGTGAAACATCCAAGGGAGAATTTATGGTTGGGAGGGACACTGATAAAATACTTTTAAGACACATAAAAATCAGACCACTCCATATTACCAGGTACCAATACCATGTTTATCCCTTAAATCTAGAATCCAATACGTGAGGGTTATTAATAGCAAAAAGAATTTTTTAAAGAAATCCTAACAATTAATTTCAGAAGCAGAGATGGCCTTATTTGTCCTTTTAAAAACGGAGACAAGTGAAGGCTGAAAAGGCACTTCTATTCACAGTCATCCTCACTTTGGTCGAGCCACGGGAAGAAATGAAAGGATTCTCCATCAGCCAGATGGTGCGAGAGAGAAGTCAAGCAAAGACAAACCTTCGATTCTCTCTCTGCCTGGAAGCTGCTGGCATCTCCGTCCAAGTGCTGAACAAATGGGACTTTGTGTGCTCTCACAAGAGATCTCTTTGATGTTCTGGCATCCCGATTGGCAACTTTTCATATCTGGCCATCTTAGAGCAGGGGAGATTGAGAAACAGAGAGAGGAAGAACCAGGGGAAGAAGGCTGGCTCCAAGCCCAGTGGGTAAACATGCTGGCTGCCTTCTCACACAGATTACTTTTCAAAAATGAAAAGGGAGTGTTCAGCTTCGCTTGGAATGAAGATGAGGAAATGACTCTCAGCTGTCCACACACAACAAAACAACCAACCACTACAGAGTAGGGGAGCCTTCCATCCAAGGTAGACCAGACGGGATTTGTCTCCCAGACCCAGAATATATGTTCCCCTTCAATAATGTTTATACTGATAGTATCTCCAGCATCCTGACGATGGGGACATTTTAATGAGATCCATAGTCTTTACTTTCTGCAAAGAACACACAGTCACAAACTTTCCTTCAGGACAAGAGCAGCTTTGCTTTTCTGAGTGCTTTCTTAATCTAATTATATAGATGGAGGCTGTGTGGCCTTTTGTTCTGAGTTTAGAATTATGGGTTTGAAAGTCTGAAGTCCAACTGTAGTTTTATACCTAACTTCTTGTGTGGCCCTTCACAAGCAATTATTTCCTGTCTTATTTTTCTGAACTGTTGAAGGGATTAAGGTGGTAATAATGGAGAGGGAAGGGGTTTATATCTAGTTTTAAATTATTAGAATTGATTTCAAGACAACAAATTATCAAGCATCTACTCTCAACTTAGCAGTGGGCTAACAGAAAGAAGAAAAATATATAGAAGAAAATCATAGGGACTCTGTGTCAAGAACCTTATAAATGACTTGACAAAACTTAAGTATCATACATAAGCAAGGTAGTATCCAGTCTGATATATATAACTGGATAGCATTAGCTATAAATACTGTAATAATTAGAAAAAAATTAACACATTGCTATTAGTGGGGTTATTTGGCAGAGGTTTATAAAACAGAATAAATTTCAGATTAACTGTAAGAAAAAAGAAATAATGTACTGACTTGTAAAGAGGAGAGGTAGTTAAAAAAAATAATTCCATCTTTTAGATATAAAATAAGCACCAAATGGCTTTATCATGGTTAACATCAAGGTTAACCAAAATATTATCTGATTCTCCTGAGTAATTTGGAGACCTATTAAATTAAAAACAAATGCTTATGAAGAGACACTTTGCCGAATTTCTAGGGAGATTATAGCAGGATTGCCACAAGGTAAGTGACTTTTTAAGATATTGAGCCATTGTATCTGGTCCCCTGACTCCTAACATCATCCCAAAGTATTTTTTTTAACCTACCATTTCTTCATATTTGTATTTTCTGTTTCCCAAAATGACAGCGTGTTTAAGCTTTGTTTAAAAGGCTTAATGTTGTACATCTTAAATCTATACAATAAAAAATAAATTTTAAAAAAAGGTCATTGAAAGTATCTTTATGTGAAAGATGTAGCAATAATATGACATATCTCCTATTTTCTTATAACTTTTCTAGAAACTAACACACATCCTTACTTTGTATAGTTGAGTGCTTTGTTTGTGAGAAGTCTTTTTCTTCTAAAATTCTTAGGACATCACCAAATTTGCAGTGTTTCCACTCATGTCATCTGTGCCAGTCATATTTTCATTTTCAACACATTGTACACACAGGCGGACACACACACCATATTCACTTGCCACCAGTAAGTTTTAAGTTTAACACATCTTAAAAGAGCTTTCAATGGAATCAAACAGGAAAGTTAAAGAAAGCATAAAGTCTATTCAATTTTATTGTCTCAGCATCTATCTGTAAAGATACTACTCTAATTTCTTCTAGATATGTAGTATATGATCCAGGACTTGTTATTAAAACTGGATAAGGTGAAACATAATAATAAAAATAAACTGGATAAAGCAAAACACAAGCCTAGAATAAAGTGACCTGCATTTACACTCACAGATCTGCTAATGATTACATATCCTAAAAGTAACCTCTGGGAATATGTGATCATTGTGTGCTCTAGAGATGCGTCTATTCTAAAAGAGAGAAGAGAGAGGGAAGAGACCTTATAAAATGAAGTCTATATGTTTTATCTGCAAAATTAAATTTTATTTTATTTAATGAGAAGTGAAACTCAACACCGGAGCTATTGATCATAGTGATCAACCTGTAACTAATTAATTTTGCAGAGACATCTCTAGTACCATTAAGGAGTCTTGCCAACTCTCGCTGACACTTGACACTCTCTCTTGACAACGTCTTACCCGAAAGCCAAAGATGGTAAACCAACTCACCAGTGTAAAAGATAACATTTGTTGGGAGTCATAGGCAATTTTTAATGGAGACAGCAATAAAGAATGTTTTCTAATTTAAAACTGACATGGTTATTTCCAGACAAGACAGAGTAAGAGGGACTAGGTTTATCCTCTCCCATGAAACAACTAAAAATATGGACATAATATACAAAACTGTGATTTCCAGACATTGGACATCAGGCAGCATAGAACAGGAAAAGAAAGGAAACAAAAAAAGAACTGAAGTCTCTGTCGTTGCCCCAGCTTTCTACTTGGAGAGAGATTCCAGGTCACAGAAACCCAGGAGGAGCCTGACAGAGTCCCAGAGCTGAGGGAACAGAGCTGGGAGGCCAAGACAGCTAGAGTTCATAGGCAGATTCCCAAAAGAAAGCCACACACAAGGGTGTGCAGAGGGTCCCTTCTGAGCCTTCAGCTGAATTCTGATCAGCACACAACTGAGGAAAAACTATGCAAGTCTAGCAAAAGAAGCCCCTCCAGGATCAATATCCAAAGATCACACAGGGACAGGAATAGGCTGGGTTCCCACCAGCCGAAGTGGAGAAACTTCATAAGTCACAGGACATCAAATTGAGCATTCAGAAGGATATCACCTCAAGAGGGGGACAAATTAGCTCTAGGCTAAGGGCTGTTCTAATGCCACCTAACAAAACTTAAAATCTACCATTTGAGATCATTTATTTCTCATCCTTGGGGAGAACTATCTTTGAGAATCATCTGGTTCCTCAATAAATATTCGTTAAGTGCTTAAAGATTGAATAGAGATTTTGACTTTGTCCCAATTTCAGCTCTGATTCCTGCTATACACGTGCAAAGAAGGATACAGTGAGAACATCACAGATGTGGAAGAAAGCAAATCACTCAGTTTCTACCTTGTCTTCTACTTTGAAGTTTTTTCCATTTAGCAGGAGATGAATCCAACTCCCTGGATAAAGTCATAGGACCTAATGTCCCCATAAGCTCAACTTGTGATGGCAACATTGGAAACTGTTACTTCTTCATTTTGAAAGGACAATGTACCCATTGTTCAGTAACATTACTGCATGGTTCTTATGCAATTATCCACATAATATAATTAAGGATATATATATAAAATAACAGAGACCATGATGTTTTCCACCCGTGACATTTGCTTACAGCTTCATTCACTATTAGCGAAACCATGAATTTAATCAACTTAGTAATGTTGCCATCAGAATTGGAAGCTTGTTTTCTGAGATTGGTCTCATAAACCTTTTGCCGAACAGAGATTTTTCTTTTAATTGGAGGATTTCACAGTTTTATTTGAAAAACAACAAACAAAAAGTGATTTCACTCAGGATTTCCCACCTGTTTGATAAAAAATTACATATTCCTCAGAAAAACCCTGATGACATAAATACTAAATTGTTCACACTTGCCTCCTCCAGCAAGCATGGAAGGGTGCAAGATCCTGTAGCAACATGACTGGTATTCTTTGATTTCTGAACCCAATTGCTATGGCCAGAGGGTAACTGATGACTTTTCTGTTGGTAGAGTCTATTTTGAGAGATTGCTTGGAAAGTGGTTGGCTGCAAGATTTCAGGGGCTGCCTGGATAATACTGGAGCCAGGTGCTTCTCTTCCCTGCCCTCTCATTACTGGTAATTGCTTAGCCCCCCTCACTGAGGGTTTACACAGATGACAACAAGCCTTTGGATGAAACCATATTCTTCTTTGTTGATTTTTAACTCATAGTTATCCTTAGCTTAGGAGAAGTCACCAGGATGGCTCTATGACCACTATCCAATGCGGAAAACCACAACTTCTTGTGTCATTCCTGAATTCAGCCATAGGCCAGATAAAGGCCAAATACAAGGAATATAGGAGGAAAAATCCAGAGATCACCTCTCTCTGGCTTCAGTCCATTTCAGTCCTTATTGAGTGTCTACTACTTTGAAAGTCAATGGAGGGAGAAAAGAATGAATTAGAGTCTGTTTACCCTTATCTGATATGGGCTCTGAAATGTTACTCACACCCAGGTACTTGTTCATAATGCTGGAAAGGTCTGTCTCCTTTTTCCTAGGTGATGCAACTAGTACTTTTTCTTGCAAAAGGAGAGGTTCATATTAACATATATCTAGTTAAGAATTCATTCCAAGAATTTAGATAAAAGGAAAAGTTGAGATCGATTCATTAAGCCCAGAGTTTAGAAGAAATTTCCAATTGATTTGCGTTTCTTTCACAGGTAGTTTTGTTTTGTTTATTGTGGGTTTTTTGTTTGTTTTGTTTTGTTTTGTTTTTTGAGATGGAGTCTCACTGTCACCAGACTGGAGTGCAGTGGCGTGATCTAGGCTCACTGCAACCTCTGCCTCCAGGGTTCAAGTGATTCTCCTGCCTCAGCCTCCCAAGTAGCTGGGACTACAGGTGGCTTGCACCACCACGCCCAGCTAATTTTTGTATTTTTAGTAGAGATGGGGTTTCACCATGTTGGCCAGGCTGGTCTCAATCTCTTGACCTCATGATCCACCTGCTTTAGCTTCCCATAGTGCTGGGATTACAGGCGTGAGCCATGCCGCCCGGCCCATAGGTAGGTTTTTTAAATGTATTTTTAAAAATCTGAGATTCTTTATAGCATAGTATCTTTTACAGTAAAGAAACTTTATCTGAAGTGTAGCATTTTCTTCAGTTTCCCTTCATTTCTTTCTTCTGTTAAATTGTAGTAAAATTAAATGGTAACTCATTATTTTAAAATAGCACTACAGTATGATCACATTTTTATAACAATGTCTCTGCCCATCTGCCTACACAACTATCCATATATATATACACACACACACACTAGACATTTCTCTCTCTATATATAGACATATATAGGTATTGATATAGATATAGATACAGGTAGAATAATTTTTACCTAATGTTCATGATGGTGGGATTTATGATAATGATATTTGAATGATTTTTTTTTTTTACATCTTCAAACTTGAATGGGTTTTGGGTTTTCCTTGTTTTTTATTTAGGATGATTTTTATTTATTGATTGATACCTTGTTATTTTCAAATTTCTATTCAAAATATGACTGTTTCATTTTTTAAAGACAAGCAAAAAAGAAAAAGTAAAATTTTTAAAAATCCTTGTAAAGACGTCAAACTATTTAAGGACTCTTTGGAAAATGTGTCCCTAGATTGCTGGTTCAAGGACTGCAATATTGAGTGTAGATGTGGGTCTCTAGAAAGGTAAAACTAGCATAAAACCATTTTGAGAGAAGTGGCCACCCTGTCTTCAGATTACATTATTACACTCGGCACACACCAGTCTCAAACACGAGGACTCTCAGGCATTAGCCCGTAACTACTATCAAGCAATCTTTTCTATACATAGCCTAGACTTTGTTCCTAGTTTTTCCCTTTTATACATAGCCTAGACTATGTTCCTAGTTTTTCCCTTTTAAAGTCCCCTCCATAAATAAAATCAAAAGGCTTTGTACACTACCCACTTATTAATTCCTACATGTCAAACAACAGTTTACTCTCCTAACTGCGTGACGAATTAATTTCACAAGACACTGGGTAGCTGTGTCAAGCCTATTGCTATGGCACCCAAGAGACAAAGATTTCTGAGGTTGTCAGTGGTAATGGATATAGCAACAAACAGAAAGCACTTTAGTACTATACTGAGACTTTGAGACAACCAGTAGAAAAAGCAGTTTGAAATTCAGACAAGCCTAGGAGCAAGGTGAAGAAATCCTGAGAGAACTATGTAGAAAAACAGAGGCTATAATTATGGAATAAAAGGGCTTTTGTTCTGGATCATATTTTATTACCACCCCAAATGAAGCTCATAAAAATACAGAAATTTAGAGAAAGTACACAAGCATAAAGTGTGAAGAAGTGGCAGCATCTATATAACATTACTATATAATCAGGGGGTAGTAGTGGGAATCCTTAAATTTAGAAACTTATTTTGTTAATTCTGAAGATATTTTGAGTGGCTTTCCAAAATTAAAAAAGAATAATAATTAGAAAAAATGTAAAAATTGTGGTAAGAAGTGATAAAGAAAAAAATATTAGTAAATATTTTATTCGCTGGGTTACATTATGAAATTTTTCAAAGAGAAACAAACGTATGTCTGGATTCTGTACTAATAGAACCAAGTCTTGAATCATAGCAACATAAACCATCACCTGAGGACCAAACTATGTTTATAGAGAAGTAGCAGTAAACACAAGACAAAATCTGGATAGAGAAGTCAGATCATATGTTACACTCCAAATAAAAGTCTATTTTCAATGACCAAAAAGAAGAAATAAAGTGGTATGATTCTTAAAACACCGTTAAGTTCTACAGAAAGAGCACCCAATGTATTAATGGACTGTTAATTCTAGGACAAACAATTGTCGAAGTCTCCATCTGCACAATACACAACTGTCCACAACAGGTACTGCCACCTATTTAATAGTATTAAAAATACATTGGGTACCTGTCTACTTTGAGCTAGCTCCAAGCAAATTACCCAAAGTCACAGAGCATTCTCTTCCAGTTGCCCAACCTGTTTAAAAGAGCAGGTGGGGATAAAATTATGCTCTTACTGAACTGGTGCCTCTGTGCATTTCCAACCCAAGTATGATTTCAAAGCATGTGAGAGTTTGTATGTTTTATTTGCTCTCCTCCCCAGATAATTAAGATATTGTTATATTTAGGAAAACTGCCTCCTTGGTCCCTTGTAAATTCCAGGAACTCTAATTTAAGATCAAACCTCTAAGGAAAAGTTCATTCATTTGTAAAGGCTTTTTTGTGTGTATGTCTTTGAAAAAAAGTCTAATTGGCTCCATTTCTTTTTGAACATTTTGTTTATCCACCTAATTATCCTGGGAAAACTGACATGTTTATCAAGTTAAACTAAACAATTACACAGTAGAACAGACCCATAAAACAAGGACCTCAGGAGGGGCTGCAGATCCATTGGCCACTGGTTTGAGTTTGTCTTATTTTAAAAACGTATCGAATTCAGAGAATTAAATTCTCATAAAGGAAAGAGTGCATCTTAAGTGCAGCTATTAAGGCAAAGTTTGTTTTATGACCTACGTGATCATGGTAGGTCCATGTAATCACCATAATTAAAATTCAGTAGGTATTCATGTATTTAACAACATTTACGAGCTTGTTTCAATCTGTCTTCTTTGAATTCAATCAGCAATTTATCTTTTAGATAGTTGATGCCCAGACTTGCTGCAGCATAGTGCCCTCTGCTGGTCACACTGAAACACTGCACCATGAGGAAAACAGAAATGAAGGTTCAAATAAAAAAAGGAGTGACTGCAAGGGAATGGAAAAAGGAGAGAGGCGGAAAGGGAAGGAAAAAGAAAAGGAAAAGAAAGTAAATAAATAAGTTAAGTTGAGAAATATAATCTTTAACCCCCAGGATATGGCACACATTAAAAATATAGTGTGTTTGCCACACAGTTATGGTTGCTTAGTAAATTGAGATTGTGCTTTCATTGAAAAGAAATATTTGTCAGACTTGAAAGATTAAACAGTAATATTGGATTGAAACTGTTCTGAGACCATTTTCTGGTGATGTTAAATTAATTTAGAAGATTTTCAAAGTTAAGGTGCTCAAAAATCACCAATCGTCAGACAGATGCAAATCAAAACCACAATGAGATTACCATCTCACACCAGTCCAAATGGCTATTATTAAAACGTCAGAAAATAACATGTTGGCAAGGTTGGGGCGAAAAGGAAACACAATACACTGTTGAGAATACAAATCAACTCAGCCACTGTGGAAAGCATTTTGGAGATTTCTCAGCGAACTGAAAACAGAATTGCCATGTAACCCAGCAATCCCATCACTGGGTATATATCCAAAGGAATATAAATCATTCTACCAAAAAGACACTTACACTCATATGTTTATTGCAGCACTATCACAATAGCAAAGATACGGAATCAACCCAGGTACTCAGCAGTGGTCAATTGGATAAAGAAAATGTGGTGCATATATACCATGGAATACTGCAAAGCCATAAAAAAGAATGAAATCATGTCCTTCACAGCAACATTGATGTAGCAGGAGACTATTATCCTAAGTAAACTAATGCAGAAACAGAAACCAAATACTGCATATTCGTACTTACAAGTGGGAGCTAAATATTGGGTACTCATGGACACAAAGATAAGAACCACAGACACTGGAGATTTTTTTTTTTTTTTTTTTTTTTTTTTTTTTTTTTGAGACGGAGTCTCGCTGTGTCGCCCAGGCTGGAGTGCAGTGGCGCGATCTCGGCTCACTGCAAGCTCCGCCTCCCGGGTTCACGCCATTCTCCTGCCTCAGCCTCCGAGTAGCTGGGACTACAGGCGCCCGCCACCACGCCCGGCTAGTTTTTTGTATTTTTAGTAGAGACGGGGTTTCACCTTGTTAGCCAGGATGGTCTCGATCTCCTGACCTCGTGATCCACCCGCCTCGGCCTCCCAAAGTGCTGGGATTACAGGCTTGAGCCACCGCGCCCGGCCGACACTGGAGATTTTAAAAGTAGGGAGGTAGTGAGAGGAACAAGAGTTGAAAAGCTACCTATTGGGTACTATATTCACTACTTGGGCAATGAGATTATTAGAAGCCCAAACCTCAGCATCACACAATATATCCATGTAAAAACTTGCACATGTACCCCCTTGAATCTAAAATAAATATTATACTCTTAAAAAAAGAGGCAAGGTAAGGGTCAATGAAATACAGCGACATCCTCTCCTTCCCATAGTGTCAATCCCCTTTCCCCAGACCAAGATTTTCAGATTCTAATGGACATCAAGAACCTCCTAGGGAGCTTGTAAAAAATACAAATGATTTTTGCTCTATGGTTAAGGATTCTAATTCACTGTACTGTAAACTTCAGAATATTAATTTTAATATTTACCCTTAGAAGATAATGGTGAAGATATTTTATTCCCCTCAATTAGAATACAAGAGCCAATGTGTACCTGGCCTCCTTGTTCAGGTACTAAGAACCCCAACCTCAGTGCTCCAGGAGGGTTTACCTTATCCAGGTATTTGCATGTCATCATCATCATCAACAACAACCATAGTTGCTATAATTTATTGAATATTTCCTATGTATCAGGTACTATATTACCATTTCCCTTACATATTCATGTTCCTTAGACACTTAAGGCTTTGAAAATGTCTCTGCTTTCTTTCTTTAATATCAAATTCTGTAAGAAAGAAAGCTAGACCATACTAGTGCATAATTGACCTCAACAAATGTTAGTTTTGCTTCCCTTTCTCCATGTTCCTTGTTATTTTAGATCGAATAATTAACTATAGGTTAACTATATCAAGATCCTTATTAATATTGACAAACTCCTTGTTGCTTTCCATAATTGCTCAAAGGTCAAGTTTCATGGAACACAGGCATGATTCCCTGATTTTGAAAGAGATTTTAATTTTCTTCAAAACATTGTGAAAACATGTTTTGATAGCATTAATAATGTTCAAAGAACAACTGGGAACATACCTGCATTCTCTGAAATGCATTTATTTGTGCGTCATTCTGCTTTTCCCTCTCTCTGGTACTCAATTATATGTCTGGTCAGTTGCCTCTGCATTCTTTGTGTGCTAAGGAGTGACAGCAGAGAAACTGATGAGATTGCGTTCCAGTTGAAATGAATTCCTTTATTTCATGTCAATATAGAACCTGATTATTTCTCAGTAGCACCATTAAACAGACATCAGCAGGTTTTTTGATAGAATTATTTCATACCACTTCACGTAATTTATCTAGCACATGTAGGGTCATGTGTATCTCATAAAGCTGGTACACTTCAATAAGAAAAAGGAGTTGGCTATTGGAATGAATAGGAGCCCAGAAGAAGTTACCAAACTGAACTGATGAAGACTCATTCAGGTGCAATTTGCATAAATTTACTGAAACTGGCTTAAAAGGGGAAGGATCTTTATTGGCATATGTAACACAAAAATCAAGGAGTGATACAGCATTAGGCAGGTTAGATTCAAGTTCTACAAAGATGTCCCCAGAAAAGTTGCTTAATTCATCTATAAGCTTTGTTTTCCTCTGTGTTGGTCTCATTCTAACATAAGCTCTTTTTCTCTGTCTTTGCGGAGTTAGACATGGCCCCTTAACAATCTCAGAAAAAGAGACAGTCCCCCTTGCAGGAGTTTCAGCAAAAGACTTTGGTTGAGTCACTTGTTTGTCCCTGAAGCAACCATTG
Organism: Theropithecus gelada; assembly: GCF_003255815.1. Classification (NCBI taxonomy): domain Eukaryota; kingdom Metazoa; phylum Chordata; class Mammalia; order Primates; family Cercopithecidae; genus Theropithecus; species Theropithecus gelada. Next base: position 95,788,885 of record NC_037670.1, read on the forward strand.
AACAGGAAAGGAGAACACACTAACCAGACCAGGGTCCCGTGCTCAGCCCTAGAAGAAAGGGATGGAAGCTCCCAGCAAATCACACTGAAGGAAAATGGGGCGAGAAACTGGCAGGAAAAGAAAAATGCTTCCTGGTCTGATGCGTCCTCATGAACACTCACAGAAGACATTTGTCAAAAACAAAAAGATTCATAATTCTATGACTTAAGAATCTGGAAGTGAATGTAACTCAACATGGTTGGAGAACCAGCAAAAATGCTGTTCTGGTTGAGTAAGTCTGAATCTCAAAAGAGGAGTAAAGAGAGGGGGAAGCTAAAGACTCCAGTAAAGATACACAGAAACAGTTACAAAAAAGAAAGCACACTAAGATGCCTAACTTTCAAAATAGAAAGAATGTCAATATACTTTCATAGTCAATAAAATGAACTTATTACTCATGTTTGAAACAAAAAAGTGGTTAAAAACCTAGACTTATTTCTCAAGACAAATGTGTTTTTGAAGAACATAAAAAAGAACTCTTGAACGCCTGTTAGCTTGTGTTCTCTGAGTTTTAGCAGAGATGGCTCATTGCTACCCAATAGCTATTCTCATCTTCTAAGTAATACAAATCCATTTTCACTGGGGTTGCAGTGCCCCTGGACAAAGATTGCATTTCACAGCCTCTCTTATAGCTATCCTTATAAATGATCATTAGAACGCTGTGGCCATTTGATGAAATTCTGGTAAGAGAGGGTAAGCAGGGTACTTACAGAAAGCTGGCTTGGTGGTGAGATGTCTTGTTCCTTCCACTTCCAGCTGCCTGGAAGATGGAGGCAATGGAAGGAACTCCTGCAGCATGGTGAACCTTGAGGCTGACAGCCAAGTCTCTGCAAGCTACCGTAGCCTAAGGGACAGGTTCACCCAACACCTAGGAGTTCAGGTGATTCGAGAGAATAAATGACAGCAGTGAGTGCCAATTGAAAAAAGAGATATATGGGGGATGATCACAAAAGGAAGAGTGACCATATAAAGCAAAGAGAAGATAGACAGAAGCTGGTTACTACTAAGAAATGTTAGAATGGGAAAATGAGCAACTGCAGACTAATTGAGGTGGGAAGCCTAGTGATTCAGGGGACAGACTGTGCAAGTCAGTCTTGCCTAAAGAAGAACTACGTACTGCTCATCTTTCTTTTGTTTGGGTTTTGGAAAAAATAATCTAGGTTCAGTTAATTGTACATTGGTTGTTTGTGATCTAACAGTTTAATATCAGTATCTTCTTTTGTATTTCCTTTGGAACATCCAGGAAGGAAACAAAAATCAACAGCACAGATTTCTGCAGTGCCTGGAATGACTCTGCTTTTTCCATTTGAAAGCACCAAAAACCATCCTGTAATGAAGAAAAAAACTCTAATTCTGGAAGTATGGGGAACCTAAACTACATGAGATTGGCCGTATGGTCAAACAATAGTACTTTCCAACCAGAAAAGAAAGAGAAAGTCCAAAGGCAAATTTGCAAGGAAAAAATGCCCTCTGAGCCTTTACAGTTCAGATTAAAGCCATCAACTTATTCAGCCATCAGGAGAACACACTCCAAGTTTCTAAAGGAGCCAGTAAGCTGAATCATTGCATATTAAATAAACATGCTGAGTTGAATCACAAAGTAAATAAAGGCCTCTTCTGACATAAGCTTGTATTTACAGAAATTCTGTGACTAAAAGCAACTTAAATTTGGATCATTAAAAACAAAACAAAACAAGTTTCTCTAAGTTTACGTTAATTATACAATGCATCCAGAAACCCAGGGCCTGACAAACCATGTAGCAAAGTCTTAAAAATTAGTTAATCAAAAAGCATTTTTAGCAAAAATGAAGCTATCATTTAAAACAGAAATAAGCCTATTCTCAGACTAACTCTACCTATAGATGAAAAAAATTATCATCATGATGGCACTGGTGATTATGACAAAAGTCTGTAAAAATAATACAGACGCTGTTTTTTAAGAAATTCAGCATCACCTACTGGTTCAACATCTCTGGTTACTTTGCAATCAAAGTACTATAGTGGAATTAAATAATCTATACCTCCAAACAAATTAATTGATAACATATTCCAATATTTAGGAAATGATTTGATCTCACTCTTCAGTCTTCAACTACTTTTTATTTTTAGTCTCAAAAAATAATAATATGAAGAAAACAAAATCAGCTCTTCATCCGAATCCTATGAAGAGTCTGTTGAAGAGTCTCAGGTCAGGAAGATTATTACCTTTAGGTGGGTCTGCCTGTGCTGGGCAACTGGCTGCACCTTGAAGATGTACATATGATAAATAAGCTGTGGTCTTCTCATAAAAATGGAAAAGGTTTCTGGGGAAAAATGAGACAAGTTTTTAAAACCACTAGGAGTTAACCGGCAAAATAACTGTGGGGAGAAAAAGAGGATGGGAATTCTAACCAGAGAGCAAAACTGCAGGAGTCCAAGAAAGCAGGGAAAAGGTCTTGTGAAACTCACAGGTAATACAGTGAAATTGACTGTGGCTGATGGAGAAGCAGAGCAGCAAAAAATGAGACCAGAGAGTTAGGCAAGGGCCAGATCAAGTGCTAAGGGCAGATCAAGTGCTAAGGGTGCCATGCAAGGAAAAGTGGACCTCATCCTGAAAGCTGCTGAGAACCACCAACGGGTGCTGATGGTTGCTGCTGCCTTTCCTTTAAGGCAGCAACTTGATCAAATTTGTGTTTCATAAGGCCACGCTACCAGGTGTTGGTTAAATGGCATGGAATGGGGAAGGCTGGAAGCAAGAGATTGTTAATCATAATCCAAGTAGAAAGTGTTGAGAGCCTGAAACAAGTCAACTAAAGTAGGAGCGGGGAAAGAGGAAGAGATGTGTAAGAAGACACAACCAATTAGACTGGATAGGATTTAGGAACTAGGGGAACATAAGACCCTGATTTTTATTGAAGACAGTATTTATAACTCGGATTCTGGAGTTACGAATGTCTCTTGGAGTGTAGCTGGATATTAACTCATGGAGGAATTATAATGTGGGAAGTGACATGTCAAATGAAGGGGCAGTGGAGATAGCAAGGAAGACAAAACTGGGGATAAAAAAACAGGTATGTGGCCTACTGCAGGGTAGTTCAAGCGAGGGAGGGTAAAGTGTCAGGGGAAACACACGAAAACTCCCAGATCTGTGGCTTGGATGCCATAAAAGTACCGGACACTTGTTGAGACATGAGCCTTACTTTTTTCTTTCACAATCAAGACAAGTGAATTATATGAAGCCATGCACTTATTCCTTAGATGTGTCAACTATAGAGACATTAATTTGCCAATCTCCAGAGCTGAGAATTATTCTAGAAGCATAGTAAATACTAGGTAAATAGATGCATATTTGCATTAACCCTAAGAGAAAAAAAATAGTATTAAAGCAAACTTGAAAGTGTTCAGATATAAATGCACATATTTACCAATATGTACCCTCATATGTGTTACTGCACACTTTTGTAACTTTTGAGAATTTCAGGACTCAATCCCTCAAGCTGTTCGAATGCTATATCCAAGCAAACAACAATCCCAGTCATTTTAAAACTGGTTCCAAGTTGTTATGCAAACTACTAGCACAATATAACCATCTTTTCTAATTACACAATTTAAACAATAATAATAGCAATTCTTTTGTCTGTAACTCCTGCATCAATGTAAGGAGAATCTTATGTCTACAAAATAAACAAATGTGACTTTCAAGTTAACACTGTTGGCAGTATTCCTGAAGAGTTCTCATTTCTTGCACATTTTTTGGCATAACTGAAATCAAACATTTAAGGTAAATAGATGACCAAAAGCAAGGTGGAAAATGTTTTTTCTTTTTATCTGTGGACATTTCAAAAATTGCTTGAAGACTATCACCTAATGGTTATCATGCTTATGAAATGAGATCTTATCATTCTTATGAAATATCATTGACAGTGTCAGGGACAATTTTTCAAGTTGCAGGCAGCCTGCAGAGGGAGGCGTATCTTCCCTTGATTCTCTCTTTGAGGAGTGTGAGATGGAATGTCTCTGGCTCCTCTCTCTGATGCCCTTTTTGCTCCTCCAGAAGAAAAGAATAACTAATCTGATTATCCTGAACTTGATGTTCATGGACTATGTTTCACTGTTGGAGGCTTGCAGCAGCTCAAAAACAAGAATTAGTGCAAGCACTTCCTCTTTCTCTGCTTACCCTTAGGTGAGATGTGACCTCTTCCTCAAATGCTTCTTCTTTCAAGCAGTTAGCAAATGTGAACTATGCTTTCCCCAAAGGCTAGGAGGAGGATGCCATTCACCCCGTATCCATCTCAGAGAGTAGATGTGAGACTGGCCTGTAGACTTATTCCATAAAAGCTAGTTGGGCAACTGGATCCCAGAGTCTACTCTACCTACATGATCATAACCCACTCCTCCAACAAGCACCCCTCAGCATTTTCATTCTGAGATTTAGATTTTCAGTATAGGAGGAAGAATACCTCACTTTAACCTCTAGTCTAAGCTACATTTTCTTTAACCAAAAAGCTCATCATTGGATGACTTCTTGTCCTAGCTCTAAGTAATATTATGGCATCTTATGGTTCATGGCTTGTATGCATTCTCTATATGAAAACTCCTCCAAGGAAGAAAATGTGCAGGATAAACCAAATCTCTGACCAATAGCCTACTCAGAAAATATGTTCTCAAAAATAATTATTAATGAGAATTTTTGATGATCAAATAAGAAGGTGATTTGTAAGGTGAAACTAAGCAGGTTTATTCAGTATGTTCAATTTCTACTTTATATTATAACCTGAATAGTAAACTCCAAAGTACTTAGAAAACTTGTCTTGTGTTTTTAATTTTGAAAAATTGTGTATGTGCATGTACATGTATATGTGTGTGCATAAAATTTGTTTTTAGAAAAATGCATAAATAGTCCATTTCACACACTGGTGTAGATTTTAGTGCAGTCTCTTAAAATTTTTTTATAGTTCCTCCCTTGCCTTTCCCCCAATAAGAATATAATCATTTTCTTTCCAACTAGTCATCCCATTTTAATAATCTATTGTTCTTTCTTATTTTTCTTTGTGATGTTATTATATGCAATTAAATATACATACATTACTGATTTTACCAAATGGTATATTATATACACTTTATACTCACACATTGACACATTCTTCTATTCCTGGGCATTAGCTTTTTGATATAGTTTGGCTCTGTCCCCACCCAAATCTCATCTTGAATTGTAGCTTCCATAATTCTCACATCATGGGAGGGACACAGTGGGAGATAATTGAATCACGGGGCTGGTTTCTCCCATACTATTTTTGGGTTAGTGAATAAATTGCATGAGATCTGATGGTTTTAAAAATGGGAGTTCCTCTTCACAAGCTCTCCTTGACTGCTGCCATGTAAGATGTGACTTTGCTCCTCATTCGCCTGCCGCCATGATTGTGAGGTCTCCCCAGCCATGTGGAACTTTGAGTCCATTAAACCTCTTTACTTTATAAATCACCCTGGCTTGGGTATGTCTTTGTTAGCAGTGAGAGAACAGATTGACACACTTTTCTTTCTTTCTTTTTTTTTTTTTTTTTGTCATTTCAAGCAGTCTCACTACAAATATCTCGTTCCTATATCATATATACTGGTCTTTTTATTAATTTTTTTTATTTCTGTGGGCTAAATTCACAGGTGTGAAATTGCTGAGATGAAAGGTATGTGTATGTCTAAATTTAAGAGGTTCCACTAAATACATTGTCCCAAATGCTATAACAATTCATATATCTACCAGTCATTCATGAGTACCCATTTCCTGCATTAATTGAGTTTACTCATCTATTAAATTTTTCATATTGTTTGCCTCTTTCCTATTGAATTGTATTTTTTCTAATTATAAATTTGTTGTTGTTTATGTTAAGTCTTTCCATTCAAGAATAGGGTGTCTTTTCATTTGTTTGGATTTTTTTTTATATTCTTCATAAGTCAAGAAGATGTGATAGTTTCTTCATATATATCCTGTGCTTCTCTTGTTAAATCTATTATATAGTATTCATCTATATATTTTTTACTCTCTCTTTTTTTTTTTTTTTATTTGAGACAGAGTTTCACTCTTGTTGCCCAGGCTGGAGTGCAATGGCACAATCTTGGCTCATTGCAACCTTCGCCTCCCAGGTTCAGGCAATTCTCCTGCCTTAGCCTCCTGAGTAGCTGGGATTTACAGGCATGTGCCACCATGCCCAGCTAATTTTGTATTTTTAGTAGAGATGGGACTTCTTCATGTTGGTCAGGCTCGTCTTGAACTCCTGACCTCAGGTGATCTGCCCGCCTCGGGCTCCCAATGTGCTGGGATTATAGGCGTGAGCCACTGCACCCGGCTCATCTATATTTTAATAGAATTTTTTGTATTCCACCTCTAGGTGTGTATAGCTAGTAGAGAAAGTCTACTGATTTCTGATTTATATTGTGCTATGCAACTTATTAAATTTTTATATTAACTTTAAAATTTTTAAACAGAATATCTTGAATTTGTATCATCAGCACAAAGAAAATTTAATTTCTTTCCTGTGCTTGTATCAATTATTTCTCATTTTGTCATAAATATCTTAATTAAATTAATTAGGGAAATTTTCTTCTTTTTCTATGTCCTGAGAGATTTTTAAGTAACACAAAACAATGTATGTTTTAAACATTTTTTAACTTTGCAGATAAAATTTAGTAGTAAGACCATCTGGTCTTGATGAAATTTTTAATGATATTCCTGTATCTTCTATGGAAATTGCTTTGAGTATTATATTTTCTTGGATCAATTTTTGATAATTTGTATTTTGATAGAAATCATCTGTTAAATTCAAATTTTTAAATTTGCGGCTATAAAGTTGAATGTATTCCTTAGTGTAGTTTCTTTCCTTTATCCCATTTGAAATTACTTAAGGATGAAATAATATGATGCCTGGGATTAGTTGCAAAATAATCTGCAAAAATGTGTAGAGGTGAATGACACTTATCTTCATGCTCATAATTGTTGAAACTGAGTGATGAATCAGCGAAGGTTAATCACTCTGTTCTTTTATTTTTCCAAAATTTTTACATAATAAAAACAAAAATGAATTTGTGGACATGTTCTAATGTTTGTTTGTAATATTTAGTTACTATATAGACTTAGGCACATCATTTATTCTTTCTCTATGCTAGTGTCAAGAGAGAAATCACAATTAAATGCTTTACTAGTAACCTTTTATTAAGAAAATCAAGGCTGGGAGCAGTGGCTTGCACTTGTAATTCCATCACTTTGGGAGACTGAGGTAGGAGGATCACTTGAGCCCAGGAGTTCAAGACCAGCCTGGGCAATATAGGGAGACTCAATCTCTACAAAGAAAAAAACGTAAGAAAAATTAGCTGGGCATGGTGGCACATTCATGTAGTCCCAGCGATTCAGGAGGCCAAGGTGGGAGGATCACTTGAGCCCAGGAGACTGAGGCTGTGGTGAGCTGTGTTTAGAATTTCAGACAGAGAAAGACCCTCTCTTGAAAAAAAAAAAAAGAAAGAAAGAAAGAAAGAAAAGCACTAAAATTAAGATCATCAACTCTGAATTTTCCATTCATCCTCATGTACTTTAAATACAGTGAGTTCTCATGTAAAGTTTTGGGAATGTCAACTTTTAAGTAAAACAATGTACAACAAAACCAATTTTACTATAGGCGAATTGATATAAAAGGCAGCAAGATCCTAGGGCATAGTTCAGGTCACAAAAACATTATGGCGCTTCTAAGTAAGAACTAAAACACTTATAATATTAAACATGGATATAAATGAAAGCTACATTTAAGAAAGATGAATAAAAACAAGTAAAATAATTATTTACCCAATTTTTGGTGAGTCAGTGAGTGACTGTGGTCATAGTGCAGGTGGGTTAAATCAAGGAACAAAAAATTGCAAAGCAAAAATTGTCAGGAACACCTACCACCCACCACAAAGTTCAGAAAGAATCATAAAGTTGTGGACTCGCTGTGGGATTTCCTGCCTTGTTGTTTACTGTCATGCATTTGTATGATTATCGTCCACTTTACAAATTGGTATTTTACAGTAATTTGTTTTCAACCATTCATTTTTCAACCTACTTAATCCAGCTCAGGATGGAGGGTGGCTGGAGCCTCTCCCAGCTCTCTCCTGCTTAACCAGGCCTAAACATGATGCCACTGCATTGCAGACTCACTCAGACTGGGCCTAAACATGATGCCATTGCATTCCACACTCACTCAGACTGGGACCATTTAGACACGCCAGTTCACCCAACGTGCCCAGCTTTGGGATATGACAGGAAACCCACACAGACATGGGGAGAATGTGTCAATTTCATACAGATAGAGGCCCCAGATGGGAATTCATTTTGTTTTTCTCATCCAGGTTATAAGGAGACAAGTTGAACGAAATGACATTATTCAAGGACCTGCTGCATTTGGTCTGAGTGAGTCTTCTTTGCTTTCTGTTTTGGATAAAGAGTTGTCTGTCCTCTTCTTCAAAACTAACTCCCCTCACTTTTTCCAACAACCTATCCAATTATCCTTAGAGCATTTTATATGTGTTCCATAAATCTCATCTGCATTCAAGAAGGCACAAGCTGACATAGATTTAAAATCTGTTTGCTGATTATAGCCACCTAGCAAAAGGATAAATCACAGGACACAATTTCTATTTCTCTCTTCTCTATGAAAAGAGGTATCGGAACACTAAGTTGAGATGACTGAAGTCTGGTGACTTCTTCTAACCAGCGATGTATGCATACCCTACAATCACTTCGGGAATGCCCCTCAGAAGGGGAGGAACAGATGTGCAAGATCACCCAGGGCAACCTCCTTTAGAAATGTCAGCAAGTAATCCCCTTATCCAGGGAAAGCATGGCATTCTATATCCATTGTTCTGCACCTTCCCCTTTTTCAGTACCAGTATGTCTTGCAGCTCTTTCTAGGTCAGTAGTCAGCTTGCTCATTCTATTTCTTTTTCTTTGCAGATGCAAACAATTCCTTTGGATGGCTGAGTCATCATTTATTTAACCATATACTCTGTGTTCTGAAGCAAAACAGAAAACTATTTTATCTTTGGGGGCAAGGGGGAAACAAGTGGAATCAGGGATGAACCAGCCAAGTACCACCCCTGTAGGGAGCCTTCCCTAGAAGTTACACTGTGCAGGATGCAGCTTCCACCCCTGACCTTGTGGGTCAGAGACAGCAGTGGCACTTGACTGTTCATACAGCTCAGGGTAGACCGACACCCTGCATGGATTGTGTTAGCCCGTGGGAGTCCTGTAAAATTGAAGAGGAGGGTTTAGCTTGGAAGGAAGAACCAAAGGACCCACTAAAAAGGCAGGTGAATGCTTGAATAACTTATTAGAAAGGCCAAAGGATGCAACCCTATTAGGCCTAAAGTAGTAGAGTGCTTTCTACAGAAAATATAAGCACAGTATTACTCTTTCTACTGCTAAATTTCATAATAATGTCTCAATCTGCTGCTTCTATTTTCTTGTCACTATCTTTTTAAACCTGCTTCCTGTTATCTACTATAAGATTACTCAAAAAATAATGAACGAGTGCATTACTACTACCTAATGGGCTTTCCTTTATGTCTATTTGACCTAGTATCTCTACAGCACTTGACATGTGTCTCTGCTAAAATAGTAGTGCAGGCTTAATCATCCATCCTCCTTGAAATTATTATTTTGTAGTTTCATGAATTCCTTTCTAGCCTATTCTTCTTCTACTCCTCTGTCTCTTTCTCTTTCTTCTGCCTCTTTCCTATGTTTGCCTGCTCCTCCTGCTTAAATGTTAGCTTCCCCAACTACGACTACAATTTAAAATTTAATAGATATCTTTATGTATAAGGATACAGAATAGGATAAAAGGAAAGAAAAATGCTTTATCACAAAACGCCAATGAAAAGGAAATTGTAGAGCCATAATGATATTAGAAAAAGCAAACTTTAAGAAATGATACTGAAGATCAGTAGATACATTTTGTAGTAGAAAAATCTCATTTTAACAGAAAGATATAACAAGGCTAAATACATCTGCACCTGACAAGCTTCCAAATCAATAAAGAAAAAAAAGAGACAGAACTAACAGAACTAAACAAATTCATGACGATAGTGGGAAAATGTAACATACTTCTCTCACTAACTGAAAGAACAAAAACGGCATTAAAGCAGCATTGTGGAAGGTCTGAACGCTATGATGAACAAACTTGACCTAATTGATGTTTATAGAACACTGTATTCAACATTCCAGAGTCCATATTCTTTTCCAAGGCTTTGGAACATTTACCAAAATAGAAAATGTCCTAGGCCATAAAGCAAGTCGTAACAAATTTCAAAGGATTGAAATAATACCAAGAATGTTTTCTGGTTTCTGTGGGATTAAGCTAAAATCAGTAACAGAAAGCAAATTAGAAAATTTCTAAATTTGTTAAAAATTAAGCAACACATTCTGAATAGCCCATGGGTCGAATTAGAAAAGATAACATCTCACAGTCATAAAACTGAGCAAATAAGACAGACGTGAAGGGGTAGATGCTAGACAACTTCAAGTATACAAGGTTCCAAATAATCTCTAGTGACAACGATCAGAATAATGACTATCTTTGCAGGAAGAGGATTAGGAGAAAAACTCGTAAGATGGTGGTAGTACTCTATACCATAATTTTCTGTGTTACGTGAGTGTGTCACTTTCTAAAATTTGGCTTAAAATTTGAACATCATACTATGCTACATTTAAATACAAACTTTACCAAAAGAAGCAATTCAACTTTTGTTAAACAGAGCTTCTCTTTAACATCACTCCTTGCTTCTCCTCATTCACTGCTATGGTTGAAGTAATTTCTTCTATGCGTTGGCTCTGTAACTCTATCCTATTTCTGACGTCTAATTTTAGTACCAGTCCTGAACATTTAAATTTATTCTTATTAGACATGCCATTCATGATCCCACTAGAACAGGTTTAAAACTGAATTCTGCTAGATTTCTTTCTACCTTCTCAACAGTGCTATTTGCCCAATTATACAGGCTCACAACAAACCAGCTGTCCTTAAATTTTCTGTTTTATTAATTGTCCATACCTTGTCATGAACACCTGAGGATTTTTTTTTTTTTTTTTTTTTTTTTTTTGAGACGGAGTCTTGCTCTGTCACCCAGGCTGGAGTGCTGTGGCCGGGTCTCAGCTCACTGCAAGCTCCGCCTCCCGGGTTCCCGCCATTCTCCTGCCTCAGCCTCCCGAGTAGCTGGGACTACAGGCGCCCGCCACCTCGCCCGGCTAGTTTTTTGTATTTTTTAGTAGAGACAGGGTTTCACCGTGTTAGCCAGGATGGTCTCGATCTCCTGACCTCGTGATCCGCCCGTCTCGGCCTCCCAAAGTGCTGGGATTACAGGCTTGAGCCACCGCGTCCGGCCAGGATTTTTTCTCTAAGTTATCTCTTGCCTACTCCCATTATTTCCATTTGCACTAATCTGATGAAGGACCCATTTCCTTACAAGAGAGCCCCAGTTATCCTTGACCGTGTAACTATGAGTTTCTGCGAAGAGTACTGCAACAGTCTCCTCACTGGCCTCAGACTTCAGCTGCTCCTCCTTCCAAAGCCTCCTTTGCACAGCTGCTGCATACATTTGTTTAAAACATATGTTTCTCTAATTAAAACAAAAACTTTTTATTATTTTCCATTAACTGAAAGAAATATGAAAAGTTTTGAGCCTTATATACAGTTTTACATATTCTGACTCCAACTTGTTTTTCTAGTTTTCCTAAACTTCCCATAGCTAAATCAGCCTTTGTTATCTCCATAATCTGCTTTGTGCTTATTTTCCAACCTGACTTGCCCATCTCATTTTTCTCCAGATATTTAAATCTTATCCATCACTTCAGAGCATTATATCACAAGAGGCCTTAGGATTTGCAACCACATAGACTGAGATGCAAATGCCAGCTTTGTCATTTATTGGCACTGTGACCTTGCACAAGTTATTTAACCTCAGACCCTCAGTCTCAGACCCTCATCTGTACTCCACAAATAATTATTAGGTACTTCCCATCTGCCAAAGATTGCACTAGGCTTAAGGATACAAGGGCGACCAAAGGCAGATAAATCCATCTCTGTCCTCATGGAACTTCCAGGCCAACGAAAGAGAGACATTAATAAAATCCTGTAAGACCCACATTGCGCAGTGTTAGAACTAAAGGGAATACATGCAAAGCAAGTAACTCAGTGTTGGACACATTGTGGGCAGAAAAAAATAGTTATTACTAATAATCCTCCAAAACCCAGCAAAATATCCATCTTCTGTGATACACTCTAACACTTCAGTTTCCTCTCCAAGGACTCTGGAAATTCAGATCACCCTCATATTACCATGAAGTCTACAAATATCCCCTCATTCTCCAAGTTCTTCTTTTACTGCTTTTACCATGCATCCGGCAACTGACCACGTGCTTTTCAGAGGTGCTTTCATTTGTTATATTGCCATTAAACATGGCAAGCATTTTATCTCTGCAACTCAATCTCAGCTTTTTAGGAGTATGGACTGAGTTTTAAAAGTTTGATATGCACTGAAGCTCCCAGAACATGCTAGATACTTGTTGATTTAGTGAGTCCAGCCCTACAAGTCCAGCTCTACGAATCTCCATGGAGTACTTGAAGTGATTCCAGAGCTTTTCTTCCCCCACATAGAAAAACAATCTGGCCAAGAATATTGGGAAGTGGAAACATCATTACTCATTTACCCTCTTTGAGAGTTTCTCCCACCCATTTTCCTCTGTAGCCTGCCAAAATGTTTCAGATTTCTAGGAGCCCAGGAAAAGGCTGGTTTTGGCAGCAGACAAGAAAAGGATGAAATGTTGATTACAAGGGGAAAAAAATTAAAAAGAACCAGAGCCAGAATCCCTGAAAAAAAAAAAATTTTTTTTTAATTGAATTTCTAAAAGGAGCCTTGATTCTTGGAGTATGTTTATTTCCCATTGAGCTTGGGAGATTTTCCAAAGGAAGTTAAAACCAAAATATTTCCCACTAGGAATAGTAGACATTGGCTTGCCAAGTTTAGAATCTACTAACTCATTGGGCCCTAGATTTTGAAGCAGTCACAAAGAATACCATTTCACTTTTCCCTTGGGAAATGATTTCCAGTTTCATAGTTTTAAAGTGTTGTAAGATGTAAAGTTATACTCAAATAATATCTTATGAATGTTAATTTTAAAGAATAAAAAAAAACAAGTTTCTGTCAGCCCAAGTATGTTTGAAAACTGATGAGAAGGCTATTTTGTTAGAATTTGAAATCTTTAATACTAAGACAAAAAGAGAGGAGGTGATATTAAATGTTTAAACTACGTGCCTGAATTATAAGTCGTAACGTTTCTAGCATTCTATTCACCTCAAAACATCTGAAACCGGCCGGACGCGGTGGCTCACGCCTGTAATCCCAGCACTTTGGGAGGCCGAGGCAGGCGGATCACGAGGTCAGGAGATCGAGACCATCCTGGTCAATATGGTGAAACCTCATCTCTACTAAAAATACAAAAATTAGCAGGGGGTGGTGGCCCGTGCCTGTAGTCACAGCTGTTCGGGAGGCTGAGGCAGGAGAATGGCTTGAACCTGGCAGGTGGAGGTTGCAGTGAGCTGAGATTGCTCCACTGCACTCCAGCCTGGGCAACTGAACAAGACTCCGTCTCAAGAAAAAAAAAACACACACACACACACACACACACACACACACACACAACAACAGCAATCGGGAATTCTAACAGCAAGGATATACTGGCACCCTAACATGGTTATGGGGCTCAGGCCTAGCCTGGATGCAATGACAGACTCTCAGAGAGCAAATACAGATTCTCATTCAAGGAAGACACTGAGGTTCAGTTTTAGAAGAGGCACGGCAGTTTCCACATTCACGGGATAAGTCTAAAGAAAAGGAGGAAGAGCTCAGGACCCAAGAGGACCACAGTGAATAAGTGGCAATAGATGGTGAGTTAAGGAATAAACCTTGGGAACCTCTAGCAGGAGCCACATCCTGTGTGGGAGGTGACCAGAAGCAGTGCAGACAGTGCCATGACCCAGGGCGAAGATGTAATGACTCTAAAGCCGCTACCTCCACCATTTGGAAAAGCAGATTTCAGTCAACCATTTTGGTTTTCTCATCTATAATATGTAAAGCAAGTGGTGTCATTTTGGCTTTTATTTGACCTTTTTTTTTTTTTTCTTTTTCTTTTTGAGATGGAGTCTCGCTCTGTCGCCCAGGCTGGAGTGTGCAGTGGCGCCATCTCAGCTCAGTGCAATCTCCACCTCCCAGGTTCAAGTGATTCTCTTGCCTCAGCCTCCCAAGTAGTTGGGACTATAGGCACGCATCACCACGATCGGATAATTTTTGTATTTTTTTGTAGAGAGGGGTTTCACCATGTTGGCCAGGATGGTATTGATCTCCTGACCTCATGATCTGCATGCCTTGGCTTCCCAAAGTGCTGGGGTTACAGGCGTGTGCCACCCCACTCAGCCTGATTTGACTAGTTCTCTCAAAATGTTATACAGCTGGGCTTCCTTTTATGGTATAGAAGATGTCACAGCATAGATATTATGGTTATACAATATGATTTCTTCACAGGAATGGATCATCATCACATATTTTAGATTCTCCAGATTATAGCTCAAGCTTTTTTTAATATTAGCATTTTGAAAACTGATGAAACTACTCATAAGTATCGTAATCAATAAGCCATTTGATAATCAGTTTTATATATGTGGGAAAAAATAGATGTTATATTTCTTAAATACATTCAACGATTGAAGGTGGGGAAATAAGTTGGAACACCAACATTTTTATTTTATTTTATCCAATGTTATTTTGTATCTATCTTACACAGGAATTTTCTTTGGTTGCTTGTCTTAGAGAGCTGTTGACACAAGATTTCTGCTAAATACTCAACTCCTAGTGGTCTTTTGCTACTTGCCAACTCTTTCACTCTGTCTCTAACCCTCTAATTCATTTGCACCATCTCCTTCCTTCCAAAAAGTAAAATATACCTTCCTGTGTGAATTCATGATGCAATCAGCAATGTAATTACAGGACACAAACTAGTCTTTATTTCCCCTTTGTCAACAAATCTTCCAATAGGGAGGGATGATTTTTTGAAGGGTAGCCTGGTTTCCTTCTAATACCACTCCCCAAAACATTCATTTCTTTCTCTACAAGATTTCTCTGGTGAGGAGGAAAAATCATAAAAGAGTAGACAGGAGAGAGTGAGAGAAGAATCAGGAAGACCAAAAATTATACTTTAGAAAGTCCAGCCTTCAAAACATAGCCTGCTGAAAGAATGCCATGAATCGAAACTGCAAAAGATTTGAATGAATGAACTTAGGACACAATGTATGGAGAATAATGAAAATTGAGACTATGGTAATTGACAGGCTGTGATTACTAGGATAAAGAGTGTAGCCCCTGCCCAAACACTATTAGCCCTGCTGAAAGGTTTTAAGTCAGGAGGTAAGAAATGCAATATGTCTAGCATGAGTTTTATGTTTCTGACGTAAACAACCACTGAGATAAGAAATACCGGAAGAGATAAAAATTTGAGACCGTAGGAGTGGGTTTGATGAAGTAAACATTAGAAGATGAATCAATTAAAATACACGTAGATTACAATTCGAGTTTTGAATCCCTTGCTCCAGGCCTGTATTAAGATGCCTCTACTCTACGATTCCGTAATTCTCTACCATAGCATATATCATACCACACCTGAATTGCTCTTGTTTATTTCTTTGTTTACTTGCTTTATTTTGTCTTGTTTTATCTTCTTTATGGGATTTATTTTTTAAATTAAGACCATAATAGCTAGTATTTTTGAACTCATAATGTGCTAGCTACTCTGTGCCAGACACTTTACATATATTTACATATCTAATGATTAACAAATGAGATAAGTGTCTTTATTATTACCCATTTCATTCAGCAAAAATGGTTAAATTGCCAAAACCAGTCAAATTAGAAAGTTCTTGAACCGAGCTAGAAGCAGGCCTTGAACCCAAGTAGATTGATCTACTTCCAAAGCTTATACCCTTAGCCTCTTCACTCTGATATGCTCCCAGATATCACTGATTATATGATGTTCAGAGGCAAACATATAGCCTTCATATTCTCCTGACTTTTTTTACTGCCTATAATATAAGTTCACTGAAGGAAATAATTTCCTTCATTAACTTCAGGAAACTGGCCACAAAGTTATAACGCCCTTTTTTAAATGCCCTTTTTACTGCCTATAAGTTCATTGAAGGAAATTATTTCCTTCATTAACTCCAGGAAACTGGCCACAAAGTTATAACGCCCTTTTGTCTACAATGATATATAGTAATATAGGTGATATTTTCTGGTCATCATTTCCTCTGTTTGCAAAATAAACAGTAAGATGTCACCGAGAAAATAACTTGAGTATTAGACCCAACTCTACCACTTGTAGCATGGCCTTGATATTTTAGGCCTCCATTGGGTGAAGGCATTTGGACTAGAATCTCCAATGTCTTCCAGCTCTATAATTCTGGCATTTTCTCATGTTTACATTACTCTACACTTCTACAATGCCTTTATATTATAGGAAGCATTTAACCCAAATGTTTCAGATGGACAAACTTAGGAATCTGCACATGATAACTTCCTTGTTCCAGAAAGGAATAATAAAACTCAGCTATCCCCTTAAGTACTTATTGTTCCAGACGGGGGTAAAAAATAGACGCTAGCTATTCTCTCTTCCATCCACTAGATCTTACTAATTCCAAGTCTATGATTTCAACTGCCTTTATTGGCCAACCAAAAGCCTGTGATTCACTACATAGTTTAGCGTTTACTTTGTAGACTCAAAATAGAGCTCTGCCAGGCCCCTCTCTGCGGCTTTCATGTTTCCTAAATCCAGCCCATTCTCAGGATAGCTATTAGGATAGCCATCTGTTTCTTAAGTGGCACTGCACACCCCTCCCTGAGTTACATCTCCAGTGTGAGACAAATGTTTATAAAAAGGCAGAAACAACTGCTTACATTTCACTTCTTCAAAGCCCTGCCTATAACACTTTTTCTCCCATATAATAGCACTTCTTCAAAATACTCTTTCTGCATTGCAGTTGTGAATTTTTAAGAATCTATTTTTCTAACTCTTTTTGCTCCTTTTAGGAGTATATTCCTTAAATTCAGATTTAGAATGCTCTAAATCCCCATGACAAAGAGAATACGTGGCCAAAATCTAGATTCTTATCATTAAAATAAAAAGCATGCAATTTTATAAAAAAATGTTACGGCAAGCATTCTCAATTACATGATCAATATTCAATTTGAAAAACTTCAAACACTTTTATTCTTATATGAAAGTGTACATTTTTACAACTTAAAAGCATCCTGTTATCAAAATTTTCCAAATGAGCTAAGAGTTTCTGGCCAATTTAATCCCATTATTTTAGCTTGGAAATAAGAATAGGAAGAAGCTAGGGACAAGGTTCTAAGAAAATAAACAGAATCCTCAGGCCACAAAAGGAGCTAAAGATAATTGAGTTCATCATCTATAAACAGATGCCAATTTTACAATCTCTAAACAAACACTAAATAAATATATGTGATAAATAAGTAAATAATATATAAATACAAAAATGTAAGCTTAATATATAAATAAGTATATGTTATTAAGTTGACAAACACTAAAATAAATAGAAAAATTTTATTTTATATAATCATTTTATGTATATAATAAGCATATGGTAAAAAAATTATAATTACTTCAAATACATTTTAGAGTGCATTAGTTGATGAGTTTCAAAACTTGTTAATATTTCAGACATTTCCAAAAAGAGATTCTAATGTTATAATTATCTCATAATTGTATAAGAGATGATTCACAACTGAATTCTACCAGATGTACAAAGAAGAGCTGGTACCATTCCTATAGAAACTATTCCAAAAAGTTGAGGAGGAGGCACTCCTCTCCAACTCATTCTATGAGGCCAGCATCATCTTGATACCAAAACCTGGCAGAGAAAAAACGGAAAAAAAAAAAAAAAAAAAGGAAAACTTCAGGCCAATATCCTTGATGAACATCAATGCAAAAATTCTCAACAAAGTACTCACAAACTGAATCCAGCAGCATATGAAAAAGTTAATCCACCATAGTCAAGTAGGCTTCATCCCCAGGATGCAAAGCTGGTTTGACATATGCAAATTAATTAATGTGATTCATCATGTAACTAAAGACAAAAGTCATATGATTATCAAAATAGACACAGAAAAGGCCTTAGATAAAATTTAACATCCCTTCATGTTAAAAACTCTCAATAAACCAGGTGTTGAAGGAACATACCTAGTTTAAGATAAATTTCAAGTTTTAAGAACAAAATAATAAGAGCCATTTATAACAAACCCAAGGCCATTATACTGAATGATCAAAAGCTGGAAGCATTCCCCCTGAAAACCGGCACAAGACAAGGATGCCCTCTGACTCTACTTCTACTCAACATAATATTGGAAGTCCTAGCCAGAGCAATCAGGCAAGAGAAAGAAATAAAGGGCATCCAAATAAAAACAGAGGAATTCAAACTATCTCTGTTTGCAGATGACATGATTCTATATCTAGAAAACCCCTTGACTGGGAGTGGTGGCTCATGCCTGTAATCCCAGCACTTTGGGAGACAAAGGCGGGTGAATCACAAGGTCAGGAGTTCAAAACCAGCCTGGTCAACATGGTGAAACCCCATCTCTAATAAAAACACAAAAATTAGCTGGGTGTGGTGATGGGCGCCAGTAATCCCAGCTACTCAGGAGGCTAAGGCAGGAGAATTGCTTGAACCCAGGAGGCGGAGGTTGCAGTGAGCCAAGATTGTGCCACTGTACTCCAGCCTGGGTGACAGAGCAGGACTCCATCTCGAAAAAAGAAAAGAAAAGAAAGAAAACCCCATAGTCTCAGCCCAAAAGCTCCTTCAGCTGATAAACAACTTCAGTAAAGTTGCAGGATACAAAATCAATGTCCAAAAGAAAAGAAAGAAAAACTAGCATTCCTATACACCAACAATAGGCAAACCAAGAGCTAAATCACAAATGCCACAAAAAGAATAAAATACCTAGGAATACAGCTAATCAGGGAGGTGAAAGACCTCTCCAATGAGAATTACAAAACACTGCTCAAAGAAATCAGAGAAGACACAAACAAATGGAAAATCATCCCATTCTCATGGATAGGAAGAATCAATGTCACTAAAATGGATATACTGCCCAAGGCAATTTACAGATTCAATGCTATTCCTATCATACTACTAATGACATTCTTCACAGAACTAGAAAAAAATATTTTAAAATTCATATGGAACCAAAAAAGAGCCCAAATAGCCAAGGCAATCCTAAGCAAAAAGAACAAAGCTGGAAACATCAGGTTACCCAACTTCAAATCATACCACAAGGCTACAGTAACTGAACCAACATGGTAGTGGTACAAAAACAGACACACAGACCAATGGAACAGAATAGAGAGCCCAGAAATAAGGCCACACATCTATGACCATCTGACCTTCGACAAAGTTGACAAAAACAAGCAGGAGGAAAAGATTCCCCATTCAATACACAGAGCTACGATAACTGGCTAGTCATATGCAGAAGATTGAAGCTGGACCCTTCCTTACACCATAAACAAAAATAAACCCAAGATGGATTAAAGCCTTAAATGTAAAACCCAAAACCCTGGAATGCAGCCTAGGCAATATCACCCTGGACATAGGAATGGGCAAAGGTTTCATGACAAAGACAGCAAAAGCAATTGCAACAAAAGCAAACATTGACAAGTAGCATCTAATTCAACTTAAGAGCTTCTGCATAGCAAAAGAAAAAGTATCAACAGAGTAAACAGACAACTACAGAGTGGGAGAAAATATTTGCAATTTATCCATCTGACAGAGGTCTAGTATCCAATGTCTATAAGGAACGTAAACAACTTTGCAAGAAAAAAAAAAAAAAACTCTATTAAAAAGTGGCAAAGGACATGAACAGACACTTCTCGAAAGAAGACATACATGTGGCCAGCAAGCATATGAAAAAAAGCTTTATCACTAATCATTAGAGAAATGAAAATCAAAACTACAATGAGATACCATCTCACACCAGTCAGAATGGCAATTTAAAAAGTCAAAAAAAATAGCAGATGTTGGAGAAGTTGCGTAGAAAAGGAACACTTATACACTGTTGGTGGGAGTGTAAATTAGTTCAAACATTGTGGAAAGCAGTATGGTGATTCCTCAAAAAGCTAAAAGCAGAACTACTATTTGACCCAGCAATCCCATTACTGGGTATTTATGCAGAGGATTATAAATCATTCTACTATAAAGACACATGCACACGTATGTTTATTGAAGTACTATTTACAATAGCAAAGACATGAAATCAACCTAAATGCCCATCAATGACAGATTGGTTAAAGAAAATGTGGTACATATATACCATGGAATACTATGCAGCCATAAAAAAGAAAGAGATCACGTAGGCCAGACGCGGTGGTTCACGCCTGTAATCCCAGCACTTTGGGAGGCTGAGGCGGGCAGATCATCTGAGGTCAGGAGTTCAAGACCAACCTGACCAACATGGTGAAACCTCATCTCTACTAAAAATACAAAAATTAGCCAGGCATGGTGGCAGACGCCTGTAATCCCAGTTACTCGGGAGGCTGAGGCAGGAGAATCGCTTGAACCTGGGAGGGGGAGGTTGCAGTGAGCTGAGATCATGCCACTGTACTCCAGCCTGGGCGACAGAGGGAGACTCCGTCTCGAAAAAAAGAAAAATCATGTCTTTTGCGGGAGCATGAATGGAGCTAGAGGCTATCATCCTTAGAAAACTAACACAGGAACAGTAAACCAAATACCATATGTTCTCACTTATAAGTGGGAACTAAATAATAAGACCTTATGAACACAAAGAAGGAAACAACAGACACTGAGGCCTACTTAAGTGGGGAGGGAAGGGGGAGGCAGAGGAGTAGAAAAGATAACTATTGGGTACTGGGCTTAATACGTGGATGATGAAATATGAGATTGGTGCAAAAGTAATTGTGGTTTCAGACCGTGAATTTTACATCATTTTAACTTGGCTCAAACACATCTTTATTAATCAAAATAGCAACCCTTATAATCAACACATTTTTACCAATGAGAAATAAGTTTGTTTATTCCTATAGTGTAAAAATCTGTGCTTCAGGATTCGATGAACTCTTGGAAAGCATTTTCTTCATCTTGCTGGCTATGGAAGCACTTTCCCTGCAAAAAGTTGTCGAGATGCTTGAGGAAGTGGTAGTTGGTTGGCAAGAGGGCAGGTGAATATGGCAGATGAGGCAAAACTTCGTAACCCAATTCATTCAACTTTTGAAACGTTGGTTGTGCAACATGTGGTCTGGCATTGTCATGGAGAATAATTGAGCCCTTTCTGTTGACCAATGCTGGCTTCAGGCATTGCTCATTGATTTGCTGAGCATAATTCTCAGATATAATGGTTTCGTCGGGATTCAGAAAGCTGTAGTGGCTTTCTGAATCAGACTGGCAGCAGACCACCAAACAATGACCAGGCCTTTTTTTTTTGGATGCAAGTTTGTCTTTGAGAAGCGCTTTGAAACTTCTTCTAGGTCCAACCACTGAGCTGGTTATCACTGATCATTGTATAAAATCCTCTTTTCGTTGCACATCACAATCCAATCCCAGAAATGGTTTGTTGTTGCATAGAATAAGAGATGACACTTCAAAATGATGACTTTTTTCTTTGCTCAGTTCATGAGGCACCCACTTATCAAGATTTTTCCTCTTTCCAATTTGCTTTGAATGCCAAATGGGCATAGAATGGTTGACACTGAGTTCTCCAGCAACTTCTCCTATAGTCATAAAAGGATCAGCTTCGATGATCACTCTCAATTGGTCATGGTCAGCTTCCAATGGTTGGTCACAATACTCCTTATGGTCAAGGCTCTTGTCTCCTTTGCAAAACTTCTTGAACCACCACCGGACTGTACATTTGTCAGCAGTTCATGGGCCAAACACGTTGTCGATGTTGCAAGTAGTCTCCGTTGCTTTATTACCCATTTTGAACTCGAATAAGAAAATTGCTTGATTTTGCTTTTTGTCTAACATCATTTCCATAGTCTAAAATAAACATAAACAGCAAGTAGCAAGCAATTAGCAAAAAAAAGTGAGAAATGTGCGTTAAAATGATATATTAATATAACACAACTTCGTTTAAGAATGTATTTCAATATCACATGGCAAACTTCAACAACGCAAAAACCACAATTATTTTGTTACATAGGTAAACATGTGGCATGGGGCTTTGCCAACAAACCCTCAAACCTAAAATAAAAGTTAAAAAGAAAAACACAAGAGACAGGCAGCCAGAAAATGATACAAAGGAACATTACCAAATTTTAAAAAAATTAGGAAGATCTCCTCCAAATCCTAAATTCTGAAGCAGTCGAGGCACCAAGATAGCAAGCCACATGGGCTGAATTGGATGTGCAAGTGGAATCCTGAGAAATCTGTGGGTCAAAGTTAGATGTGTTGGATGTTTGAGTGACACGTCTGAGATAGAGGAGTAGTCACCTACAGTGATGTCAACTGAGTCTAATTTTGGATTGAGAATCTGGGCATATTAGACAGGAGAGGCCATCATAAGGCCATTTTTAGTGGGCCTGACAATACTCAAGGAAGGAACAAGCTGAAGATTTGGACACTGCTGAGCTTCAAGTAGATGTGACCCAACAGAAACCTGTTTTCAGAAGGCAAATGGAATCTACTTTAGAAAGTTCTTTCCAGAAGGAAAAGCAGCAGCAGGTAACAACCTTTATCAAGTTAGAAAACCTTAGTGTCAAAAGAGGTAAAGTGATTCTTTACCTTGATACTAAATGATGGCTGTTACTTCAACCAATACCTCGATGAGCCTGGACACATGTTTGGGTCCTAGTTTAAGAGAGTTTTATGGAGATGCTCGTTTGATGAACGACGTGTGACCAAGCAGCATTGACTTGGGCCACTAGTACAGTGTGAATCTAAGAGAAAATAGCCTTTCTTCCTCACTGCACTGCAAAGTACCAGGAAATGCTGACACCTTTAGAACACAAACAGACATTAAGAGGGAATCGTGTCTGACAAGGAAGCAGGAAAAGCTGACGTAGCCCCTTGTTGAGTGAAAATATAGACTGCATGGATGCTGAAGGAGTGCCACACACATGATTTAGCTGCTTACAAAAATACTTAGAGACAATGATCAGGGGAATGGAGGTTTTGCATTAACAGGTATAAGCAGTTAACCAATAAAATTTAAGTATGGCTGTTCTGTGATTTTATTTGTTCCAATAAGTTAGGGAACATGGATAAATACTAATATTTCTTGCAGCCAATGCTTTAATGTGACATAACTATTAACTACTAATAAATAATAAAGAGGAAGCTACATTCATGTATTCACCCTTCATGTCTCTGTCCACTTCCCTGGCAACTCTCCTCCACAAAATAGAAAGAGTTGCTACTCATATTGGTTAGAAATGGAGGTATTTATTTATTGGTCATGGTTTCTCTAGGGTAAAGTCCTTGTCCCCTACAAGACACGGACCTGTGAGTCCTCCCCCTCTAAAACTGCTCTTCCGCTCCTTACAGCAGGATTAGCGAGTGAAGTTGGAACATCCTCTCAGAGACCTGACCCTTTCTCACTCACAGATTTCATACAGCCCATGTAGGACTGTCCATCCTTCTCTGTGTATAGGCACAGCAAAATATACCAGTCCCAAGTTCTAGAAGGGAATGGGAAGAGGGTGGATGGGGGAGGAAATTCAACTTAAACCTCTAGTCTAAGTCATACACTCCAAGTTGGCCTGTAACCGAAGCTCTACTTTGCAATAATAGGTGTTTCTTTAGCTATTAATAATATGGCTATTTAACATCCCTTTTAGCCCACATGAAAGAAAAATGATTGATGGACAGGATTTATGTATGTTTATCAAGTATCTCAACACTCTCTGCCTACATTCTTAACAATGCCTAAATAATTCCATTAATTTTGAAGGCTTCGAAAATCCATATGATGATCATTTACATAGCTACTTTGAGACAACAGGATCACAGAGAACTTTTCTGTATCACAAATCTTCATCAAACTCCCTATTCCCCGTCAGCACAATATTGTGAATGGTAATGTGACCCTCGGATGGATACTTGCTCCCAAAAAACAATTCCCCAGTGGGAGTTGAATCTATTTATATCAGTGCCTCTGCTGGAAGGAATTCATTAATGTGATTTCCACAGACTGCTTACGAGCCAGGCATGCTCCTGCCACTGTGTACCCATTACACATCTGAAATGCACCTGTCTTATGTAAAACTATTCAGAGTACATACATATTTTTGACTATGTAATAGTAAAGCACAGTCATCCTTTTTTGCTGTTTGCTATGTGTCAAAAATAGATTTCTGCTTCTGTTAGTATTTTCTAAAAATAAACAGTTTAGCAATATTTCATAATACTCCTTAAGGTAGCTATTGCTGCCCTGATATCTAAGTGCTATTCTACTTTTGCTCACACTCACTATTGAATTCAGTAAATAGATACTAAATACCTACTGTGCACCTGTAAAAGCACTCTGCTAAATGTTGTGGAGATGCAAATATGCCTTTAAAGAGACTTTTAACTGACTAGTCAGGAGTTGCTTAGAAAATATCATAATCTTGCTGGGTAGGGTGGCTCATGCCTATAATCTCAGCACTTTGGGAGGCCAAGATAGGCGGGTCATTTGAGTTCAGGAGTTCAAGATCAGCCTGGCCAACATGGTGACACCCTGTCTCTACTAAAAAAATATATATATATACAAAAATTAAAT
Source organism: Theropithecus gelada (assembly GCF_003255815.1). Classification (NCBI taxonomy): domain Eukaryota; kingdom Metazoa; phylum Chordata; class Mammalia; order Primates; family Cercopithecidae; genus Theropithecus; species Theropithecus gelada. The sequence goes on from NC_037670.1 coordinate 95,813,752, forward strand.
GGGCATAGTGGTACATGCCTGTAATCCCAGCTATTTGGATGGCTGAAGCAGGAGAATCGTTTGAACCCAGGAGGTGGAAGTTGCAGTGAGCCGAGATCACACCACTGCACTCTAGCCTGAGCGACAGAGTGAGACTCCATCTCAAGAATAAAAAAAAAAAAAAAAAAAAAATCATGATCCAACTGAGCTGAGTAACAGAGAGCCGTGCTATGCTGGCTGGTTGACAGATTGCTACACATAAGGACACATGGATTTGTGATCCTGTCTCTACTTGGCTTTTCACTGTGGTTTCTGGGGGTTATTTTTTAACCATTCCAGATGTTGAAAGTGGTGCCCAAGGCAGACCCAAGAATAGGTGTCACCTGGTATGTTTACCATCATAATATATTGCTAAACTTGAGCTTGGTCTGGAAAATTGATTCCACTTTGGGATGTTGGCACTCAAATCAGTGTGACAAGAAACAAACAGGACAAAGAAAAAACAACATTTTTTTTGGATTCTTAGCTTTTCTTTCATGTCTTCTTGTACAGCTAAGTCATCACAATCTTAATTGCCTCACCAAGGGGCTCACAGTAGGTTTCTAAATGTTCCTAAGGCAACTGTATAACACTCACCCAATTAACACTCAAGCACACATTATATGTAATCATTTCAGAAGGTTGCATAGTGACCCAACAGAGATATGCAGCATAGCATTTAAGATGCATTGAGAACACTGAAATATTTACAGCTAAAATGAAATGATATTTTGGATTTGCTTCAAACTAATCTGCATTTATGGAGATTGAGTATAGATAAAATAAGATTGTTTATGTGTAGATAATTGTTGAAGCTGAGTGGCGAGTAGATCAGGCTCACTATACTCTTTTACTCACTTTCGTGTGTGGCTAATTTTCAATGTAAAATGTTTTTTTGAAAAATGCAGGTAGTTTCTAGGACATCAACTCTAATCTCTGTCTCTATAAATATCCAATCAAAAGTTGCCCAATCAAAGAACCAGTTGTCAGTTTCTCATAAATATTTCCTTAGTGCTTGTCTAAATGTTGCTATGGGAGTATTAGTTAATCAATCAATACATGTTTGAGTGGCTATTATGTGAAGGCACTATTGAGAATTAAAGGTAAATCATAGATTCAGCCTCCAAATAGCTTTCAGCCTAATGAAGAAGATAAACCTTGAATATGTGCAAGGGTGAAACAAGAGAGAAAATGATAAGTACTATGAGAGAAAGTTATATGATATTAATATTATATCCAAGATGGAGAGAGAGAGCCACTACTGGCTGCCTTTCATGGCCTGGTCCAACATAATGAGTCTCTTATGTATTCTAACCATATGTGTGTGTATGTGTGTTCATGTACACACTCACAAACACAGAGGAAAAGAAGGACACCCAAAATTTAAAGTAAAGGCTTGGACCCAAATACATACACAGCTCCTATTCATAGCAAGTTTGTTATATTTAAAAAGTGAAGTTCTCCTTTAGGCTAAAGACAAGCCTGAGTCCATCACCCCTCTCCCTGACAGAGGATGAACAGTTCTCTTGACCCCGTTTCCCTCAGCTCAGACCCTATCCTTGGCCCCTAGGCTGTAGCACTCTGAAAGAGAGAAGAACCCAGAAAAAGTATGCTGAGAAAGAAGGCATTTTTCCCTCAGGCTTTGAACAACAGTGTACACTATTCCATCCAGGTGTGCTTTCTGTTGAGTTTTCCGTCAGCTGGCTGGGCTGTCTCTGGGAGCTAGAGGGGTATGGGGGAAAGAAGCCCCTGAGTTCTGTCCAGCTACACGGGAGAAAAATAGAAAGTGAATCTGAAGTAAGAGTTAATCACCAGGGAGAAGACATCACTCCAAGAAGACAGAATCTAATAAACAAGGCATGTATAAACACACTTTTAGCCACTTCCATTTTTACTTAAAATGCCTGTGCCCAGTGCCGTTATCCCATAATGCCCCTAAAGAATCCATTCTGTCCCTGGCCCAGGTCTCTATTACTCTGCTTCTCTCCCTGATTTAGAAATGAAAGAAAGCCCAGATGAAGAGAGTTTTGATTCCCAGGAACACACAGAGCATTGAGCAAGACACTTATCCTCTGTTGGAATCTCTCATGTCTTACAATTGTTTCCTTTGTGCATTTTTATCCTTTTTACAGGAAATTAAAAAGAAAACTCTTAAGGCTATCACTATTTCTGACCTAATTCAGAATCTTAACTACAATTTAGTTTTATGTCCTTTTCATTTACACACACACACACACACACACACACGACCATTATTTGCTCAATGTGCAAGAATGAATCAGTCTCAATGTTCAGTAACCCATGACCACATCTGAAAGGTTCATAGCCATCTCAGTATATTTACTGCATAGACTTAGTGTATTGCCATAAATGTATAAAATGAAGGCATATATTTTTAATTACTCAATTCATGAAGATGCCTTTTCAAACACAGCTTCTTTTTGTGAGCTCAGCTGTTAGTTTCATATTAAAGTTCAACAGCCAAGTATCAAGGGCAATGAAAGTTTTGCTATGCAACACTGTCTCAAAGACAACATCAGACCAACTAAGCAAAAACTTGGTATTTTGCAGTCTTTACATAGTTAAATCCTCCACATGTCAAGGGTAACATTTTCAACATTGATAAGGATTACTGACAAAGTACCATACCTGAGAACAGTTCCAAATTTTGGATGGAGTTTCTTTCGGGGGGCTGGGGGGTGGCTATAAAATCATGCCATCAGGAATATATACATCTGTCTGAAAAACAGAATGAAGTGGATGGCGTGAATTTTGCCATAAGTGTTGGCCAGGCTAGACAATTAAATCTTATGCCTAGTGTACCCAAAAACTTTAAACAGAAAATTCACATTCCTGTTGAAATACACAAGGATGAGGAATTCATTTCTGTTTTAAGCTTAATGCACATAATTTTACATGCCATTGGTACTTTGAAATGGAGAGAATGAGGGTGAGGGTGATTGGCAACCTATTTAGTCTTTTGGCTGCTGCCTTTACAGAAACTGTTCCTACTCCTGCTAATGAAAATCTTCTGAAGTTATGTTTACTTAGTTAGAAGTGGATATTCGTGAGACAAGAGTAGATGGAGAAATCAGGAGATAAAGAGAAATTCCATAACCTAAATTTAATATAGGTTACAGTGAGCTAGACAATCCAACTGGAACCATCATCCTTTCCCCACACATGCATGCAATTTAATGAAACAAACAGTACGATAAGCTTGCTTAGGGAACACATCAGAAAGGCTCCCCTAGATAAGAGAAGAGTATTCTAAATACCTTCCATAACTTCTTAAGAAACACATACATCACCACATGAGGGACTTAAAATAATATGCACTGGCTTCCAATGTCACAGGTACAATGTCAAGTTTACCCATTGATCTCCGTATTAAGAAAATATTTGTTACAGAGTCACAGTCAGTAGCTCTGATTTTATCCAATAATGTTAACATCGAGTACCAGAACATTTCACTAAAGTAAATAATACCTAGGAAAACTGTCTTTTATATGACTGAAATTAAATTTGTAATAATCATTCACAATAACCAAACCACCTTAAGTCAGTAACATCCTCGTTGCTGTTATATATATGAACAAATAAGCAGTTAACAATAGCTGTGGGTATACAATTTGGTATTTCTTATTGCTTTAGATTTAAAGTTGCATGTTTCAAAATCTTGCAGAATATGTTCACCTTTCCCCAGCTAAACAATCTTGTGAATTTTTCATAGTCTTCTTGCTGCTCCTGCAGGAAATCTTGGAAACAGCTGTTTGCTTTAGCAGAATGAAAGTGCAATTTTATCTCCTTGACTTCTTACATGGTCTGGAAGTACACATTCAATACTATTCTACACCCATTTTTAAAAAGGATGTTTTCCAATGACAGATTTTCAGTTTTAATCTTCTTTCATAGTCACAAGAGAAAAAAGAAAAAAAAAAATAGAGATTTTTTCTGGCAAATGCACCGAAGCTAATGATGTTTCCCTTTACAACATATGACTATAATTCATGAGTAGATCTAGCTCTTGGTCCAGCTAACCTCCTTTGAATCTTCCTGTTTATATACAAGTTAATATGTTTAGAATGCTAGGGATTTCACTTTACCTAATTTAGCTAAGGAACTAAAACTATATAAACAGGAAGACTGAAAAAAATTGATTTATTAACTAGATCCAGGTTAGATATACCAATAAAGACTCAGATTTAGAAAAGCTGACTAGCTTTTGTAAAGCTATATATATACTTTTTATCTTTATAGACTATTTTAAAACAATGCATTTATAAAATTAAACTATTTTTTAAATACAGTAGGTGTATTAGTCGGTTTTCACACTGCTGATAAAGACATACCTGAGACTGGGCAACTTACAAAAGAAAGAGGCTTAACTGGACTCACAGTTCCATGTGGCTGGAGAGGCCTCACAATCATGGCAGAAGGCAAGGAGGAACAAATCACGTCTTACATGGATGGCAGCAGGCAAAAAGAGAGTTTGTGCAGGAAAACTCCATTTTTAAAACCATGAGATCTTGTGAGACTCATTCACTATCATGAGAACAGCACAGGAAAGACCCACTCCCATAATTCAATCACCTCCCACCAGGTTCCTCTCATGACACCTAGGAATTGCGGGAGTTACAATTCAAGATGAGATTTGGGTGGGGACAGAGTCAAACCATATCATTCCACCCCGGCCCCTCCCAAATCGCATGTCCTCACATTTCAAAACCAATCATGCCTTCCCAACGGTCCCCCAAAGCCTTAACTCATTTCAGCATTAACTCAAAAGTCCACAGTACAATGACTCATCTGAGACAAGTTTCTTCTGTCTATGAGCCTATAAAATTAAAAGCAAGTTAGTTACTTTCTAGATACAATGGGGTATAGGCATTGGGTAAATACAACCATTCCAAATGAGAGAAATTGGCAAAAACAAAGGAGCTACAGGCCCCATGCAAGTCTGAAATTCAGTGAGGCAGTAAAATCTTAAAGCTCCAAAATGATCTCCTTTGACTCCATATCTCACATCCAGGTCACGCTGATTGATGCAAGAGGTGGGCTCCCATGGTTTTGGGCAACTCTTCCCCTGTGGCTCTGCAGGGTACAGGCTCCCTCCCAGCTGCTTTCACAGGTTGGTGCTGAGTGTCTGTGGCTTTTCCAGGCACACGATGCCAACTATCAGTGGATCTATCATTCTAGGGTCTGGAGAACAGTGGTCCTCTTCTCATAGCTCCACTAGGCAGTGCCCCAGTAAGGACTCTGTGTGGGGGCTCTGACCCCACATTTCCTTTCCACACTGCTCTAGCAGAGGTTCTCCATGAGAGTACCATCACTGCAGCAAACGTCTGCCTGGACATCCAGGCTTTTCCACATATCTTCTGAAATCCAGGCAGAAGTTCTCAAACCTCAATTCTTGACTTCAGTGCACCCACAGGCTCAACACCACATGGAAGCTGCCAAGGCTTGGGGGCTTGCACCCTCTGAAACCACAGTTTGAGCTGTACCTTGGCCCCTTTTAGTCACAGCTGGCACAGCTGGGACACAGGGCACCAAGTCTCTAGACTGCACACAGCATGGGCATCCTGGGCCTGGCCCATTAAACCATTTTTTCCTCCTAGGCCTCTGGGCCTGTGATGGGAGGGGCTGCCATGAAGACCTCTGACATGCCCTGGAGACATTTTCCCTATTGTCTTGAGGATTAACATTTGACTCCTCATTACTTATGCAAATTCCTGTAGCCAGCTTGAATTTTTCCTGAGAAAATGGGATTTTCTTTTCAATCATATTGTCAGAGCATTTATGCTCTGCTTACCTTATAAAACTGAATGCCTTTAACAGCACCCAAGTCACCTCTTGAATGCTTTGCTGCTTAGAAATTTCTTCCACCAGATACCTTAAATCATCTCTTTCAAGTTTAAAGTTCCACAAATCTCTAAGGCAGGGGCAAAATCCCACCAGTCTCTTTGCTAAAACATAACAAGAGTCACCTTTTCTCTGGTTCCCAACAAGTTCCTCATCTCCATCTGAGACCACCTCAGCCTAAACTCTATTGTTCATATTACTATCAGCATTTTTGTCAAAGCCGTTTGACAAGTCTCCAGGAAGTTGCAAACTTTCCCACATTTTCCTGTTTTCTTCTGAGCCCTCCAAACTGTTCAAACCTCTGCCTGTTACCCAGTTCCAAAGTTGCTTTCACATTTTCAAGTGTCTTTTCGGCAATGCCCCACTCTACTGGTACCAATTTACTGTATTATTCAATTTTCATGCTGCTGATATAGACATACCTAAGACTGGGCAAGTTACAAAAGAAAAAGGTTTATTTGGACTCACAGTTTCACATGGCTGGAAGGCCTCACAATCATGGTGGAAGGCAAGGAGGAGTAAGTGACGTCTTATATGAATGGCAGCAGGCAAAAAGAGAGCTTGTGCAGGGAAACTACCATTTTCAAAACCATCAGATCTAGGGATTCTCATTCACTATTACAAGAACAGTGCAGGAAAGACCCACTCCCTTAATAAAATCACCTCCCACCGGGTTCCTCACATGACACACGGAAATTGTGGGAGCTATAACTCAAGATGAGATTTGGGTGGGCACACAGCCAAACCATATCAGTAGGGTAATGATTTCTCATAAATATTATAATACACATAAGAAAGTAAAGTCAAAATGTCATTTGTCACTAAAAAGAAAACCTAACCTAACAATTTACTATCATTATAAAATTAAAATGTCTGATCATCAATGACTCCAATCTACTATTATGTCTATTCTAAAGCTATGTCAGGCCAATCAAATTCACTCTAAAACTGACAAGAGTCTTTGAAAATATAACCTCCTTTAGATAAGCCCATTACTGTTTTGTTTTTTGTCATCATTACTCATTTCTTACAATGCCTGGAATGTACCCTCCATGATGACGGACAAGCTCAAATACTAGTCGATGATATATTTATTACAGTTGTGATCTACCAGATGATTCCAAATAACAAATTTTAAAATCACAGTGCATGAATAAAAGGTATCCACATTTGGAAGGTGTACAAGATGACTTATCTTCTATAATGCTTTTTTATATTTTGATGAGATTATTTAAAATTCACTATGTAATTTTTGTCTTTTCAAAGGTATTTATTTCTTTCACTTTTTTATATTACCAAAAGTTTCCATTTCTAGTCTTCTTTATATCTGACTAGATCTATTAAAGAGCATTTATGAATTTACTTCTTTCTTTCCAACTAATTTTTCTGGAATTTTGTCTATTTTGTTGGCCTTTACCTCTTTTTAATGGAGGTCTTAATAAGCAGTTAAATAGTAAAGAATGGCAATAACAATAATAACATGCTTCCTTGCAAAATTGCTTCTTGCATATATGATTACATTTGATTATTATTTCACAAGAGCAGCAATTACCATGTGAGACAAGCAAATACATTTAGTGTTTGTATAAATAAGAAAATTGAGCTTAGGAGAGGTTGGGACTTGCCAAGTTCACTTAGATAAACACATACATTTCTACGGAGACTCTTCTTAAATCTAATCACTTTAAAGATGAAAATAAAGTAACATTATTAGAGCTACTACTATTGGTTGATATTTTTATGCAACAGGTACTGTTTTAGTACCTTATCTGGATCTCATTTAATAATAATAAATCAAAACCAGTATGGGAGTACACACATTTTTTTCCCATTTTATGGATAAAGAAATGGAGACTTAGGGACTTAGAGTACCTAAGCAACTTGCCTGAAATCCAACATTGTCCACTTTTGGCTATACATTCACAAGCATGTTATGACTTAAATATATTCTCACAAATATTAGTTATTGCCATTCTGATACATGTAGTAAGTTATCTCACAGTTTAACTTTCATATCTTTGATTATTAGTCAGTCTTCACTAGTAAGCTAGTTACAACACAGGATGTCTTTAAAAAAAATTGTATCCTATATTCTTGGAGGAATGAGATTTTTACATAACTTATTTTTCTATGTAAGGAAATGGGAAAATAAAATAGGAGAAAGAAAAATAGAAAAAGGGCCTATCCACCCTGCCTATAAATCAAGCCCTCCACCCAGAAGTCCATAGCTTCATTCCTTTTCTGCCAGACCTGAGTGTGGAACTTCTCTCTGTGGTTTCCACACCTACCAGATCCTTATCAAGTACCTGGCCAATCAGACCCTTTCACTCAGTAACAGACTCCTCCAATCCATCATCCCAGGCTATTTCTGCCTCCTCTCTCAAAGTTTCCCAGAATCTGTAAACAAAAGCGTTGGTGGGGAGCCTTATCAGGAAGGTTTCAGAAACACTGAAAATAGTTAATTTCACCTCAGGCAAAGGAAGCCTGGAACAGAGTCCTGGCTGTTCCTCCAGATTTAAGGACTCGAATAATCTTTCACATCTCTTACAACAGGGAAACAAGATCAGAATGAATATCTCAGCTAATTATCCAGAGGGAGCAATGGGGAAAAAAAGAAAAAGAGAGACAGAGAAAAAGAGACTATATTTCATAATACTCTGCTGCAAGTAATGCCACTTTTTGTTGTTAAAGAGAAAAACTGTACCATATGCTTATTGAAAATGGTAAGGAAGACTTTATTCAACTCTATTGCATTAAGGGTCAAGACTTCAATAGGGAAGAGAGGTTAAACTGTAAAAGAAAAATAGAATCTAGGACCTTGAACTCACTATGCTACAGGGAAGGTTAAGCTTGGGAACTGAGTCACCAAACTATCTTCCTTTTCTTCCCAAACAGATAGCTGTAATTTCAGAGCCCCATGTGCAACTCCCTGTGTCATAGCCTCATTTCCTCTACTCCCTCTTTTCACATGTTCACTTTATTTTATATAAAATAGAGATTTCCTGTCTGAGAGAGAATCTGACTTTTTCCTCTACTCCCTTTTCCCTCCTGCAAGATGTAGATTTACTGAAGCAAATCAGAGCCTCACAAGAATGTAGCCACTTACCTCACTGCCTACTCCCACTTCTGTTTTCATTCTTCCTTCCCCTCCTGCCTGCTCTTTCCCCTTTAATATTGAAGTTCTCAAAACCCTTTTTGGAAAAAGCACAGATCACAGATGCTCCTGTGATCTGTGTTTTTCCCCAGCTGGTTCTCAACCTTGGCAAAATAAACCTCTAATTGACTCAGACCTGCCTAGGTCACTTTTTGGTTTACAAAGCTCAGCTCTAGAGAGTTTTTAGCCCTAGGGTGAGCTAGAGTAAGTTTGGGGGTAGGAGAGGCTGGTCAATGTGATCAAGTCACCTGTGTTTGCTAATTGTGCTTAACAAAGTTAAACTTTACTTTCCCATAGACTGGGAAAGAGGGGTCTTATCCTTCTGAATCATTACATTTCAAAGGAATGGTTCCTAGATCTGTAAGAAGGACATTCCCAATCATAGATTTACATCTCAGAAAGGCAGAAATTTAGAATTTGCAAGTTTTCTAATAATGTAAATTCTCTAAGAAAAAGGTCAGGGACCCACAGTCAGGAAGAAACCTGTCTAAAGTTTAGTCCAACTGAGGGGACATTAAGGCCATGTTGTTCATCTTTATCTAAATTGGATAAATCTGCCAAAAAAAAAAAAAAAAAAAACACACACACACACACACACACATCTACTTGGCTGTCAAGAAATTCTGTCATATGTGACTTGGAACCAACCCAAATGTCCATCAGTGATAGATGGATTAAGAAAATGTGGCACATCACACACTGGGGCCTATTGTGGGGAGGGGTGAGGGGGTGAGGGATGGTATTGGGAATTATACCTGATGTTAATGACAAGTTGATGGGTGCTGATGAGTTGATGGGTGCAGCACACCAACATGGCACATGTGTACATATGTAACAAACCTGCACATTGTGCACATGTACCCTAGAACTTAAAGAATAATAATAAAAAAAAAAGAATATAAAGTAAAAAAAAAAAAAGAAAGAAAAGAGAATGTGGCACATATACACCATGGAATACTATGCAGTCATAAAAAAGGATGAGTTCATGTCCTTTGTAGGGACATGGATGAAGCTGGGAACCATCATTCTGAGCAAACTATCGCAAGGACAGAAAACCAAACAGCACATGTTCTTACTCATAGGTAGGAATTGAACAAACAGAACACATGGACACAGGGTGGGGAACACCACATACCAGGGCCTGTCACTGGTTTCGGGAGAGGGCGTAGGGATAGCATTAGGAGATATACCTAATGTAAACAACGAGTTACTGGGTGCAGCACACCAACTTGGCACATGTATACATATGTAACAAACCTGCACATTGTGCACATCTACCCTAGAACTTAAAGTATAATTTTTAAAAAGTATATATATACATATATTTCAATTAAAAAAAAAAGAAATTCTGTCATATGTAAAGAGGGAAACTTCCACGGAATGTTGTGGAAGAATCACAAGTGTTTAACACAACTTAGAACACTTGCAGAGAGGCCCCTACCCAAGTCCACACTTGACACCACTGACATTCTCACTGCCTGTTTTCATGGACACTCACTAGAATTTGCATAGTGCACAGCTTCCTTGCCAATCTGTCACCTATGAAGTGGTGTCATTGTCTGGGTTAAATATCCGAGGTTCGTTGCCTCAAGCCAAGGAAATCAAGGACACAGACATACATAGGGGGAGGTTAAGAGCAGAGGTTTAATACGCAAAAGAAGGAGAAAGGAGAACAGCTTTCTCTCCTGCAAGAGAGAAAAAGGGGCACCTGAGTGGGACTTCCAGCCTGCGGTGGAGTGCACAGGGTTTTATAGACAGGATTGAGGAGGTGGTGTCTGATTTACACAGGGCTCAAAGATTGGTTGGACCAGGTGTGATGTTTACACAGGGCACAAAGAAGCTGCCCACACCACCATAATCTTCTTCTGCAAATGGGTCTCTACCTGACCCATGCCATGTTGCCTGCTCCTTACTGTGCATGTGGTTGACAAGGAAAAGAGAAGATGGAGCCACTATGTTGGACGTGCCTAGCCCCCACGTAGCCATTTCCTATTGGCACAGCTGCTGGCATTCACCAGTGCAAGCTTCCACCTTGCTTGTTTATGTCTGCAGCTCGATTTTACAGGCTGCTATTTGTTAGAAAAGAAAATAATTTGGGGGCTGCTTTTCATTAAAAGGAAAACCTTACCAAGGACTTTCTTACCCTCACTATCTGCCTAAATGATTTCTTCTTAACTCCTGTATCACCTGGAGATTCTTCATTGATTTCCCAAGGTCACAGATCTTGGCAATCTCTGGGACAATTATCTTTCACGATCTGCACTATGACCCATTATTTACCCACAACAAAAAAGGAGGAGGAGGAGGAGGAGGAGGAGGAGGAGGAGAAGAAGGAGAAGAAGGAGGAAGAAGAAGAAGAAAGAAGAAGAAGAAGAAGAAGAAGAAGAAGAAGAAGAAGAAGAAGAAGAAGAAGAAGAAGAAGAAAGAAAGAAAGAAAGAAAGAAAGAAAGAAAGAAAGAAAGAAAGAAAGAAAGAAAGAAAATACCAAGAATCAGAAAAAAACTGCAAGAAATATTTTCTTCCAAAAGACTGTATGCTTTTGTCTTTCTCACACTAGGTTTTTCCAAAAAGAAAAGCATAGGTGGAGATTATCTTCTGAGTACCTGGCAACGTTTGCTTCTGGCCAGTCAACACATAAGTCATAAATAAGAATCTTGGAGTACAACACTTGGCTACCATCGTGGGTTGCACAAGAGGTAGTTCTTCACTTTTATTTCCTGATTCATGTGGCAGAGAATAAAAAAGATAATAATGACCAAGTATCCTGCCATTTATGTTTGTGTGTGTTTACTTAGAAATAAAATGTCAGCATTAAAAGCCAACAGATTACAATGTTTCTTTTTCCACCTGGATAGCAGAGTAACGATAATAGCTACAGTTCAGATTTTCCCTTTTCTTTTTACTTGTTTTGATTTTTCTGTATTTTATACAATAGCCAACAAAATATCATGGATTTCTTGTGAAATGAAAAAATTAAAAAAGTTAAATCATTAAAGAAAGAAAGTGGAAAATGCTTCATATCAATAATTTTAGCACTCCTGGAAAATGTCTTTTTTAAAATAAAACTTGAAACAATGAATTTAAATGAGATTCAGGCATACCACGCCTTTTTCCCCATAATAATCTCAGGGGAAAGTCAATGAACAGTCATGTGTATTTCGATAAACACTTAAACATGCACTAGGACATTCTGAGACTAAAAGTCTCCACTAATAACTTGTGTGTGTCTCTGATAAGAGAGCATCTGTTACAAGCAAGTTTCCATCGTCTGATGTCCACACAATACCAAACCACCACTGCAGCCTCATCTACTGAAATAATCCAGTAAATATTAGCCTATCAGGCTATGCCTTTTCTTTAAAGTTGTACTTCAAATGGTAAAGAAAGTTCTGCACTCTATGGGGAATTGACAAGATCAAAAAAAAAAAAAAAAAAAAAAGAAAGAGCAACTGAGAAGAGAACAAAGCTATTATCTTATGAAAGGGTGTCTTATCTTCATATTTCCTTTGTGTGTTCCTATTCTTTCTTTCCTATGGCTTGCCCAAGTTCCTGCCACAAAGCTTCCAATTAACTAAAAGGAAGTCCTGTCTAGACTGGATAACATCAGCTTTTTCTTGTCTAAAAGATAACAACTTTCATCTCTTATTAGTGTTACAGATACATTTGCCTAAATTCTAACTAGATTGTTACAGTTCTTACATTTCTGTTCCTGAAATCAGTGATCAAGGAAAGCAGCTTTAGAATAACTAGTGTTGCTACAAATAGCTACTTTTTATTTTTACAAATCAAGAAGTTTTGGCTTGGAGAATTGATACCAAAATTGCATTCAGTTAACTGGATCACATGTGTTGAGTCAATCTAGAATCTACCTTAAATTGTCAGTATACTAAAAAAGAAATAAAATAAATAGATAGATCAAGAGATTAGACTACTTCCCAATATTATAATATTAATTATGTAGTATTTAATTCTTATAGATAAATGAAGTAAGTATATAAGGTCTTTATCTAGTAGCATGGTTTGTTTTCTACATATCAAGTAGTTGTTTAGCAATCATTTATATAGGTAATAACCAACAGATTAAGATTTTGTATAGCAGTTAAAAACAAAAAATCATCAAGGTTGATCAAAGTATGCCAAAAAGCTGGGGTCCCTAACCCCATGTTAGTGGTACTGGTCTACAGCCTGTTAGGAACCAGCTGCACAGCATGAGGTGATTGGTGGGTGAGTGAGCAGGTACACCACAGGGCAAAAGCAAGAGCAAGAGAGAGAGAGAGCGAGCGAGATGCCACACACTTTTAAACAGCCAGATTTCATGAGAAGTCACAAACTATCATGAGGACAGCACCAGGGGGGGTGGTGCTAAACCATTCACGGGAAATTCACTCCCATGATCCAATCTCCTCCCACCATGTCCCACCTCCAATACTGGGGATTACAATTCAACATGAGACTTGGACGGGGATGCATATCCAAACTATATCACCAGGGATCGCTACAATGGCCTTATCACTGGGTTTATTACATTTACTTTTTCTTGCATCTTGAATCCTTCCTGCACAATATGACTAAACCCATTTTTACTAAAACATGATTTTCCTTTTTCAATTATTTTCTGAAATACCAACTTCTCTACCTAAATGTTATCAGCCTTAGATATTCACAGTGGCCCTCCTGAGAAAACCTGCAGTAAAGAAGCCTATTTAGATGTTTAACGAGCATTTCCTAAACTTATTTGGACTTGGAATTCTTCTTTGTTGTGCGCTTTGAGAAAGACAGTCTTTTCCATTTAGCTTAGTTTCATGGATCCCAGTAGCCTTACTTGCTTGGAAGAGAGAAGGCGAAAATCAACCAAAGCTGTCTTATTTAAATGGAAAACAAAATTAAGTACATCACATTAGAATAGATTTGGGCACATGTATTCCTTTTGTTACTTTTCACTGCATTATTATTTAACTCTTTTTATGAATTAATATGTGCTTACTATTAGACAATTCAGGGACACATATTTCAACGAGTGATTCCCTGTGGAACTTCCTTCCCCAGAAGCCTTCAGATGGTATCTGATATAATTGTGCACCTTGGGATCTTGGTCCTATCCGCTTTGCTTGAAATAGAGTTACAAGTCCTGTTCATGCATGTCTTCCTGAAAACCAACAGCAGGAGAGGCAGAGCTCAGCAACAGCACATCACTGACAGTGACTCTCCTGCCACAAGTGAGGGCCCCATAGCGTGATGCAAAATTTGATACAGCAACTAGTGAGAATCATTTCCAACACTAATGAAAAACAAAATCTTAGTAACTTTGATTTAAATAGAATGAAGTAGTTCTGATAATCCTTCAGAGTATGAATATCATTAAAGAGGTAAATTTTTTTGAATTTTTTTTTTTTTTTTTTTTTTTTTTTTTTTTTTGCTATGAGCAATATCCTTACTTGAAGATTGTGACAAAGAAGAGTGTTTTAAATTTTTTATTAAAACAATATGTGTGTACGATTAAAAAAATCAAGCATATCTGTAAAAGGATCTTAAAATGAAAAGCAATAATACTGAGCCCAACCTCTACCCACCCACTACCACCACTTCCTACTTCTGTTTCTGTTTTTATTTTTCATATTGGTTACCTCTTCTAAAGAATATGCCTACAGCATAATTTCTTAAGTATTCAAAGTGTTATCTATTCACTCTGCTCTAAGAAATAGAATTATCATTTTTGGTTGTGTTTTAGTTAATTACACTCATATATGTTAATAGCATATTTAAATATTTTGTTATTGTATTTACTTTAAACAATGTTAATACTTATGCTTTATACTAAGGCTACTTTTTAGATCTTCCATATTTTGCCTATAGGTCCATTCTAAAAATTGAAAACAAATTTACTATTATCTTTAATAGGGGATTTTGCTTATTGGTACTCCACATATATCCTTAATCTGTTCTAAACTCTGCCTACTCTTGTAGGGGTGGGACGCCTCAAACCACATTTCCTCATCAAAGCATAAGGGCGCTTTCCTTCAGCCATTTCTATGGCAGTTTTTGCCAGCAACCAGATGTTCACCAATCAGTTGTACCCAATTCCCTAATTCACTTCTGGATTGTGATTCCACTTCTGGAATCACTTCTTGGAGCCATCCAAAATGGTGCTCCTATTACTATATTTTGCTTGGCCATGTTACATGTAAGTTCACATCCTACCCTAAGATCTGCAGTTTTGCAAATCCCTCTGTATTTAGCAAAATTATTTTCTACTTTGATAGCTCAGTGTATTTTTCTCATAAAATAAAGGTATTCCAGTCCCTTAAGTATAGATTATAATATTACAATATTATAAGCTAGAGAGTTTTAGAATCAATTTAAGAGTCATCCAGTGAGATACACTTAGATAAATGTTAGAAGCCAGAGAAGGAGAGAAGCCATTCTTTCGCAGGCAGAGATAGCAGAGGGCACACCTGGACTACAGAAACATAAGTGTTTGCAGCAGCCAGCTAGATTCCATGACCCCTGCCAGTTCCGGCCCTGGGGCCAGCCAAGTGCCTTGTGACTTCTGTGAGGATTTCCTGCAGCTTTCTCCCCTAGGAGACAGTTGAAGCTGCCAAACCTCTAAGTTCAAATTGTAAAAGCGGGACCAAAAATCCTACTGGCGGTGCCATAATCTTCACCCTTCAGTGCTTTCAATGATTACGTAAGCACCTCATCCCCTGCCATAAAATCCATTCTCCTTAAAAGACTATTCAGTGTTTTTTTCACACTGAAACCTGACTGGCACATGTTTATAAATATTTCATTCACAGAAGAGCCAAGTAACATGTTAGGAATACATTCCTTCTTTGTGGATCCAATGGCATTACCATGCAAAAGAAAACATTTGCTTACCCCACGTCCCTTGCTTAGCATCATGCCCCCTTTACGATTCCTCCACACTTGACCCACGGCTTTGTTTTTCATGGAGTTGAACTTTTTATTTTCTTGTTGATGGAAACTAACCTATGCTTTTGTTACTGTATCATTAACCATCCAGCATCTTAACTATATCCATTTAAAATTTCTCCTTTAAAATGATATGACCTACTCTTTGGAACTATTGTTTTTCAGATCTGCTAATACAACTGCTATCCTGAAATTAACACAAACCAAACTCCTGGATTAGTGCCACTGTTCATTGAACTCCTTAAATTCATATTGCTTTCTTTTTTGCTTTCTTTCTTTTCTTTGTTTCCTTAGCACATATTTTCAAGTAAATTCTTCCAAACATCGGTACATGAAAATTACACTTTGTAAGTCCCTGTGTTTCTGACACATTTTAGTTTGTCTTCCCGTTTGATTAATACTTTTGCTGAGTATACAATTCTAGGTTCAATCCACTTTTCCTCAGAGCCTTTATGCATTGATCTGTTGTTTTCTGATGTTCAGGATTCCCATGCTGTTGTGATTCTTCCTAATACGTAGAAAACATTTTCCCTGACTCTCTAGAAGTGTATAAGACCTCTTTATCCTTAGTACAGGAAATTTTACAAATGTGAATCCAAGTGTATCTTCTCTTCCCTTGCTCTGGTTGTCAGTAGCTTTTTTACTCTGAAGCCTCAGTTCTCTCTTTGGCCGTGGGAAATTTACCTTCCTCTCTTTTTTTTTTTTTTTAAATTTTCACCCCTTATTTTTCTTTGTGTTCCATTTCTGGACCCTCCACGTTGTAACTCTAACACTGACTTGTCTCTGTTTTATCTTTTCTTTCTAGTTACCTTTACTTCTATCAGTTATGTATTTTCTAAGAAATTTCGTCAGTGTTATCTACAAACTCTTCTACAGAATATTTTACTTCAGTAAAGGCATATTTAATGTCTACAAGTTTGTTCTTGTCCTCTAACATTTTAAAGATTCCTTTTTTGTATGACATTATCCTTTGTTTACTGAATCATCTCTATTTCTATTGGAATGTGTTCTTTTATCGGTTTTTCTCTTTTATGCTATTGGTGTTCCTCATGTATTTTGGATGTTTTCTAAATTTACAATGACATCTTGGATTGTGTTGCCAAGTAGCTGGTAGGTTTTCCCTACTCAGTAGGTGTTGAATTCCTTCTCTTGGGTATAAAAATATATGCATTTATATTTTACCTCTACTACTTTTCTCTCTGTATAAATCTACGTACCTGAGCATGACTTGGAACTGGCTGGCTTTGGTTGGGTCTTCAGATAGGAAATCTTTGGGTGAGGAAGATCCAATGCCAGAATGGAGAGGGGTTTAATTTAGGGCCAGAGGACCCACACTGGGAGTCTTACATTTTAGAAGAGGGACCTCATAGTTTTTCTCTATGCTCTGAATACAATGACAGGAAAGGGAGAGGGTCAGGGAATACAGGAAGCTGACATTTGTGGACAAAATGGAGATCTACCCAGTGAGGGCTCCTAGAGGGGGGCTGGGTTAGAGATAAAACCACACCAAGAGAATTGGAGACAATATCAGACATCCTCAGTTTGAAAAAAATAATAATAATAAGGAAAGGAAAACAGGAAAAAGGACCAGCCTAGGCAACATAGCGAGACCCCATCTCTACATTAAAAAGAAAAGAATTTGCTAGGAGTGGTGGAAAACACCTATAGTCTTAGCTACTTGGTAGGCTGAGGCAGGAGGATCCCTTGAGCTCAGGAGTTTGAGGCTGCAGTGAGCTATGATTGTGCCACTGCACTGCAGCCTGGGCAACAGAGCGAGACCCTTGTCTCTAAAAAATAAATAAATAAAATAAAAAATTTTAATAAAAAATAAAAAACAGGAAAAGGGTAAGTAGCACCCCAAAGGAATAAAATACACTGAAATGCTCAATCATTTTAAATAATAAATGCTTGTTGAACACATTCTGTACACTTAGAGTTATTCAATTGCTGTGTATTCTTTAACTTGATTGTTTCATTGTCTACAGATGAGTAATTCATATCTTGTCTATGTTTCTCTAAATAGAGCATTTTCTTCCTGCTCCTTGCCTCTCAGGAGACTAAACATAGGTAAAGTGTAGTCTAAATATGTCCTTACCTGCTGGCATGACTTTGTCACCTGGGAGAGGCAGAATCTTGGCACAGTTAACGTTTACATCACCACAGCCCTTACAAGGCTGAACTCTATAAGGAAGTTACAAAAATCAGAGCCAGCTTGGAACTGCTCCTAATTTTTATCATGTTGTGAGTATGTGTATTATTTACATGGTATTGTTTGGAATTGTTGTAACTTAGCATACAAATTCATTACTTGATTTTTATAATCTTTTATATACACAGGAAGTCTCCGTATTATATTTTCATTATAAATACATGTCCTTATTGCTTTGCTTACTCTTTAGTCCCTGGGAAATCTGAAGGATTTTTTTATTTTTATTTTTTTATTTTTTATTTTTTTTTACAAAGCTAAGGTTTCACAAAGTGTGGTCTGTGAGTCAAACACTTGGGGGTGCTTGGTAATAGTGAGTCATCTGGGCATTACTCCAAACCCAAGCAATTAAAAATAGACCTCCCAGGCATCTGCATTTTAATGTGTTTCCCCTTGGTGACAATTGGTTCTTGAGTCTGTGCATAAGTAAGTGCTGTCAGAGATGCAAAATAAATGCCTTGAGCCACCCATGTGCTGGAGGAGAGGACACTGGGAGGAAGACCCCACTCCATTTCTTTGTCAAATGCAGAGGTAGCAGTGTGGCAGATGCACACCCTGGCAGATGGAGTGCCTTAGGCCCCTTGAGCAGAGTTACCACTATGGGAGTGTAATCTTGAAGTAGCCCATGGGTTGAAGGGTTGGGTCCAAGTTTTGTCAAGAATAAACCTTAATTAGGGAGCCATTTTTTTTATAACCTTACTGTAGGATGAACACACACACACACACACACACACACACACACACAAAAGGGGCAAAATCCATTCCTCCCTGCCGGATGGGTTAGCATCTTGTGTTTTCTAGAAGGGGCATGGGTGGTTCAGGACTGCAAGTGTACATCCATAAAAAGAATTAATTCATCACACATAAAGGTAAGGAAATATTCCACAGGATAGTGTATATTTGCATTTTTGTTTATAAGAAAATGTTGATTTTCTTCCTTAAAAAGTAGAAAAGAAGTTTGTTTTGATGAAGACCTTCATGACTATTGAAGTGTAAACATGCATAAACAACATGCAGCAGTACCTTCCCAGCCAAATGTACAGCCCATCTTCTTACCCTCACACTCGAAAAAGGGATCAACAAAAGTGGTAGGTTATTTTAAAGTAGAATCAAATGTGACTGGATCTTTTAGTATTTCAACAACAGCTTTATAAATAACTTAAAAGCAGCAGACTCCATAATGGGGGATGGATTCTGATAAAACAAAAATAATATTTTCAAATTTTAACGAAGTGTGAGTATGCTGTCTGTATTTAGCCACACACATTATGGATGGGGGAAGAGAGGAATTACCCTTAGGTAGGGGCACCAGGAGAAAGAGGAAGCTGGAGATCAAAAAGGGAAGCAGCTCAGAAGGAATAAAAAGGGTGCGGGAAGAGGTAGTAGAGCAGAGGAAGTGGCCGTGCCTGCCCCCAAACCCACAACAGAGAGACAGAGGAAATAGGCCGCCAGCCTCGGTGGAGATATTTCACAGCACAGATGCTGAAAAGTGCAGTCATCTTCATGCCCCATCTCACAACATCTGAAATGGCTGCTGTGTGCCCCTTTGGTTTTCCACTTGGGAAAATGGCACCATGAAAATGTCCACTGTTTTGACAATGTTTTCTGGCTCAGATGACAACCTGGAAGAGGCCTAATGTAAAGTATTTTAGGCATTTTTGTTGTTGTTTCATTTTATTGTTGTCAGCAGCAAAGCAAAACCACTTGAGGCTTTGAGTGCACAGTTGGCCTATTGAGTTCAGTCTCATCACAATGGTACTCGAAGTTGAGACACAACAGAAATCAACACGAGAACAGCAAGAAGGAAAGAAGGACATCAAAAGCCCTGTGGCTCTTAGTACAGAGGAGGCATTTCTCATTTGGTCTCACCATCTTAAGTTGTAGTTAATTTTAAGAAATCAATTAGTATGACTTTACAAAGCTCTAATCCAGTGAGCATTTTAGTCATTTTTGTTGACCTTCCAAGGTATGTGTCATGTCCCTTTGTTCTTTTTTGTATTTTGTCTTAAAGAGAAACCAACCCACCCTGTGCTCCTTGAGAAATACAAGCCACATTCCTTCTGAGACAGGCCAAGAAGAAATGAATTCTTTATTTTTAGTTCCTGTTTCAAAGATAATATAATTTGACAGAAACAAACAAAAAGTAATAGGGCAAAAATTAATCCACAGCAGATCCTTTGCTGATGGCTGCCATCACTCTAGATCACTGTCCCCACTGGACAACCTGCACAAACTAGTAGCAATGGTAGCACACTTGTCTTCAAGGTGTTCACTCAGGCTGTGTGCATTGGCTCACACTTGTAATCCCAGCACTTTGGGAGGGTGAGGCAGGAGGATTGCTTGAGCCTAGGAGTTCGAAACCGGCCTGGGCAATATAGAGAAGCCCTGTCTCTACCAAAACAAAACAAAACAAAACATTAATTAGCTGGGTGTGGTGGCATGCACTTGTGGACCCAGCCACTTGGGAGGCTGAAGTAGGAAGATCACTTGAGCACAGGAGATTAAGGCTGCAATGAGCCATGATTGCACTACTACACTCCAGCCTGGGAGACATCAGGGAAAAAAGATGTTTATTCAGCTCAGCCTGAAAATATCCTCTCACTAGTAAGAATGAAGCAGCTGCAAAGAATACCAGGAGAAATGCAAAGCTCTCTTGAAAAGCAAACATGCCTAAACCACTCAAAGCACTCTGTACTGAATGGTACTTATTTAAATAAAAAGTAAATTATATTCTTCACATTGTTTCAAGCATTTAGAATCATAACCAACTTATAAATCCAGAAATGCTGATCATTTCTCATGCTGAAAAGTAAACTCAACTAAAGAAGAAAACTAATTCATTTGCTATCTCAACCTATGCCTAAAAATGTTAATACTAGTATTTAAATCTTAAGTACACATAATAAAGTTAAATTTTGAAAATATTTTAATTTTATGTAAAAAATGTTTGCTTCTGTCATATTACTGACTAGTTCTTTTTTAAAAAAATCTAAATCTTGTGTAAAGTAAATATCAAGGATCTGGAAAATGTCACAATCAGAAAGCAAAGATTATTGAAACTGAGTTTCCTATAAGAATCCAAGCGGTTTTTTTGAAGAATAAAAATAAACACCAACAACTTTTATTCTCCTTCTTTATGCAGCGACTTCCATGAGGAATTGATTTTGTCTTTCTTAGTAGTTACAGGGTTTAGTGGGAAAATGGTTGAACTGTTTCCTTACAATGTTTCTTTCTAGTAAGAGTAAAATAAGTTACATCAGTTAGATCAGGTTTTTAGGAAGAAATAAAGGATGGGATTCAGAATAAAATACTCAAATGGGGAAAAAAAGAAGCAAATGCATCTTTAGGACTACAACAGTGGGCTTGGAATGAAAGTAAAAGAGAAGGTAAAGGGTAGAAAATCACCGGAAAGAGGTTTCTATGCCATTGTGAGCTATGTCTGACAGTGAGCATCAAATAGGAGCACAATGCTGGGAAAGAATATTCGGAAGAGAGGATAGAGTTCAGGAGAAAGATCTTGACTAGCCTGAAGAATCAAAACGCCATAAGCAACAAATATAGTAAAAGCATTAATTCTCCAAAGTATTTGAAGAGCAAGCTAAGAAAGTAACACTACAGGCATACCTTGTTTTATTGCACTTGGTTTTATTGTGCTCTGCAGCTACTGTGTTTTCTTACAAATTGAAGATCTGTGGCAACTCTACACTGAACAAGCATATCACTGCCATCTTTCCAACAGCATGTGTTCATTTTGTGTCTCTGTGTTACATTTTGGTAATTCTCAGAATATTGCAAACTTTTATTATTAGTAGTAATAGTAGTAGTATTAACTGTGATGGTGACCTGTGATCAATGATATTTCATATTACTATTATAATTATTTTAGGCACCACAAACTACACCCATATAAGACAGCAAACTTAATAAATGTTGCTTGTGTTTGACTGTTCTACTGAACAGCCATCTCCCTGTCTTTCTCCCCTCTTTGGGCCTCCCTATTTCCCAAGCCACAGCAATATTGAAATTAGGCCAATTAATAACCCTACAATGGCCTCTGAGTGTTCCAATGTGGGAAGAGTCCCACATCTCTCACTTTAAACCAAAAGTTACAAATGATTAAGCTTAGTGAGGAAGGCATATCAAAAACCAAGATAGGCTGAAAGGTAGGCCTTTTGCATTCAACCAGTTAGCCAGGTTGTGAATGCAAAGGAAAAGTTCTTCAAAGAGATTAAAAGTGCTACTTCAGTGAATCTACAAATGATAGATAAGAAAGTGAAACAGACTTATTGCTGATATGTAGAAAGTTTGAGTGGTGTGGATAGAAGATCAAACCAACCACAATATTCTCTTAAGCCAAAACCTAATCCAGAGCAAGGCCCTAACACTCTTCAATTCCGCGAAGGTGAAGAGAGATGAGGCAGCTGCAGAGGAAAACGTTGAAGCTAGCAGATGTTGGTTCATGAGATTTTAAGGAGAGAAGCCATTTCCACAACATAAAAAAGCAAGGTGAAACAGCAAGTGCTGATGGAGAAGCTGCAGCAAGTTATGTATATCTAGCTAGGTTAATTGATGAAGGTGGCTACAGTAAACAACAGTTTTTCATTGCAGATGAAACAACCATATATTGGAAAAAGATGTCATCCAGGACTTTCATAACTAGAGAGAAGTCAATACCTGGCTTCAGACCTTCAAAGGACAGGCCAACTCTCTTATTAGAAGTGAAACAGCTGATGACTTGAAGTCAATGCTCATTCGTGCTGCTGAAAATCCAAGAGTCCTTGGGAATTATACCGAATCTACTCTGCCTGTGCCCTGCAAATGGAAAAATAAAGCCTGGATGACAGCACATCTGTTTACAACATGGTTTACTCAATATTTTAAATCCACTGTTGAGAGCTGCCACTCAGAAAAAGAAGATCCTTTTCAAAATATTACTGCTTATTAACAATGCACCTGATTATCCAGGAGCTCTAATGGAGATACACGAGGAGGTTACTGTTGTTTTCATGCCTGCAAACACAACATCCAATTTGTAGTCCATACATCTGAGAATCATTTTGATTTTCAAGTTTTATTTAAGAAACACATTTTGTAAGCCTGTAGCTCAGTAGATAGTGAGCTTTCTGAGGATCTAGGCAAAGTAAATTGAATGCCTTCTGGAAAGGATTCAGCATACTAGAGGACTTTGTAAAACAAAGTGTCTGAGATAGGTCTCAATTAATTTAGAAGTTTATTTTGCTAAGGTTGAGGACATACTCGGGAGAAGACACAAATCACAATAGGATCTGTGCTTCACGCTTTTTGTAAAGAGGATTTTGAGGGTTTCAATATTTAAAGGGGAAAGAGCAGGCAGGAGGGGAAGGAGGAAAGAAAAAAAAAGGAGGGTATAAAGTGAGGTAAGAGGTCATATTCTTGTTAGGCTTTGATAAGTGTTTACTGAATCCAGTGTTACAAGTGAAAGGAGGAGGTAGAGTAGCAGTTGATTAAACTTTTGTCTCATGCAATCAATTAAGTCTCATGCAATCAGTAAGTCTCATGCAATCAGTAAGTTGCATTTTATGCAAGATAAAAATAAACAGTAAAGGAAGCCAAACTGTCAAATATGTCTTTGTTCCATGCCTGTGAAGATAAGCTGTTAATTTACATTGTCAGGGTGAGGAAGACCACCTGGGAAGATATGTGATCTTCTATCTTGCAGGTTCAGGAACAAAAGGAAAGGCATTTTTTTTTTTTTTTTTTTTTTTGTGACTCAGTTTCTAAGCTTAACTTTTCCTTTTGGCATAGTGAGTATGGCGTCCCAAGATTTTATTTTCTTTTCACACCTTTAAGAACATTCATGATTCATGGGAGAAGGTCAAAATATCAGCATTAACAAGATTTTGAAAGAAGTTGATTCCAACTTTCATGGATGACCTTCGAGGGGTTTCAAGACTTCAGTAGAGGAAGTCATAGTATACTACAGTATAGTGTATACAATATGCACTGGGAAGCCAAAACATTCATGTGACTGACTTTTTATATTTCCTTATTGCACTGGTCTGGACCTGAAGCTTCAATATCTCCAAGGTATGCCCATACATCATTTAAAAAGAAGTTCTGGAACTTGTAGAGTCAGACAACAAAATACAAATACTAGACGTTGGCAACCCTGTTCAAGAATGGCAAACTGTGGTCAATAGAACTGGTGAACTGCTTCCTTTTCTGAACTATTCAGCACCTACTTCCTCTTTTGACTTTTCAGCTCCTTCAGTGTTCCACTTAACATGTTTAACTCTCTTTGTGTGGGTATCTGAACGCTCACCAATAGATCTGAAGATTTTAGGGGGCAAAGAATGTGTCTTCTTATTCTTCCATCAGCCTTTGCAGCGTAAATGGAAATGGTATCTGTTTGATGCTAGTGGTATCCCTTAAAATGTTGATGGAGAAAAGTAGATTTTACTTGCCAAGATATCTTTAAAATGAAAAGGAAAATGCTTGATGTTCAACAGATGTCTAGTGACTGAACTTATTACTTACATCAAATCAATTTAAGAGATTTGAAAAACTAATGGGAAAAAAAATAAAGATGGAGGTATGGGCATTGCACCAAGTCCTTGGTAAACATAATCTGACTGGATCATGGTATAAGTACCATATGCATGGTGTCATCTCTCATTCGAAGTATGTAAGAAAGAAAGGGAATGCCTTTATATGTATATGAATTGGACTGAAAGGATAAGCAACAAAATAAAATTTAAGTAATGGGATTTCAAAAATCAATGTAGTCTTTATAAAATTGATTTAACCACAGAACATCATAATTATCATCAATACAAAGTCATAATCACTAATGTGTTGATTGCTAAGATTTCCTGTGCCTATGATTTTGGCACAGTCTGAAAACACAATTTTTTCACATTTAAAAAATTCATTCCTAGGCCAGGTGCAGTGGCTCACACCTGTAATCCCAGCAGTTTGGGAGGCTGAGGTGGGTGGATCATTTGAGGTCAGGAGTTCGACACTAGCCTGGCCAATATGGTGAAACCCCACCTCTACCAAAAATACAAAAATTAGCTGGGCGTGGTGGCAGGCACCTGTAGTCCCAGCTACTTGGGAGGCTGAGGCAGGAGAATCGCTTGAACCCAGGAGGCGGAGGTTGCAGTGAGCTGAGATCACACCACTGCACTCCAGTCTGGGTGACAGGGCAAGACTCTCATCTCAAAAAAAAAATTCATTCCTTTGACAAATATCAACAGATGACTTTTTGCCAAGAACTATGATTCCTATCAGGAACATACACATAAGCTAGGCAGGTACAATCTCTCCTTACTTTTTAGAGAGGGAAAACAATGATGATGGTGATAATGATAATGATTTCTCAATTATTTACTCATGCAACAGATACTCATTGAGTGCATAATATCTGCCTCTACTGGACCCTTGAAATACAGGGTCTTTCATGAAGTTTAAATTATAGTGGGAAAGAGACAACATCAATAAAAACAGATAAATATATACAAATTTTTTAAATACTGTGGAGATAGATTAAGCAGGGCAATGGGACAAGGAATGGAATACTAGGGGGTCTGGCCTGAGTTTATGAAGCATGGTCAGGGAAAATCCCCCTAAAGGAAGGAAAAGAGAGGAAGGTGCAATTAGCAAGGGAGAAATGTTCTACCACCCAAAGGCAGTGTTGATTAAAATAGCACTAACAATATTTAATAGGTATTGATATTTTGTTATGTACCAGGGCAGGTTCTACACACTTTGCTTGTTTTCATGTGTTAAATCTTTATGACAACCCTATCAGGTAAACAGTAAGCTCACTTTCTAGATGAGAATACCGAGTTTTAGAGAAGCCACATTATTGTTCAGGGTCCCTAATTCATAATATTTAGAGTCATAATTTGAATGCAAGCAGATAAAATTCCTTTTAAAAATAAGTAAGCAACAACAAATAACAAACTTTAATGACTGGATAAATACTATGAATAAAACAAGGAAAGGTCCAGAAATAATGAGGGAACCACTTAAGATAAGGTCAACAGGAAAGACTTCTATGAGAAGACCACATTTCACCTGAAAACTGAAGGATAAAAAGGATGGTTCAGAGATAGACTTGGGCAAGGCAAACCAGGGAAGAGTGAGGAGTGCATGTCTATGTCCTGCAGTCAGAAGAAGCCAGGCAGGTTGCAGGAGCGTGAGGAAATCAGGACCCTGGAGCCCAGAGAATGGAGAAAAGCATCCTGAGAGATGAGGACAGAGAAACAAGCAAGAGTGTTTAGTCAGCCTAATAGAGTTTGGATTTTATCATAAACCACTGGGAAGCCTTTTTTTTAAGGATATTATCTGGTTTTCCTTTTAAAGATTATCACTTTTGCTTCTATGTGGTAAAGGAATTAGATTTTCCTGTACAGTTGATAGAAAATGTGTTATTGGGGCATTTTTATGGCTCATTGTTTCATTTAACTAACAACATAAAGATAGACAAGGTACAGGGAGGTTCCAAGATGGCTGAATAGGAACAGCTCCAGTCTACAGTTCCCAGCATGAGTGATGCAGAAAATGGATGATTTCTACATTTCCAACTGAGGTACTGGGTTCATCTCACTGGGGCTTGTTGGACAGTGGAGCAGGGCAGGGCAGGGCATCACCTCACCTGGGAAGCATAAGAGGTCAGGGAATTCCCTTTCCTAGCCAAGGGAAGCCATGACAGACGGTATGTGGAAAATCGGGACACTCCCACCCTAATACTGCACTTTTCTAATGGTCTTAGCAAACAGCACACCAGGAGATTATATCCCGCTCCTGGCTCGGAGGGTCCCACGCCCACAGAGGCTCGGAGGGTCGGTCCCACCCTCACTGTTGGCACAGCAGTCTGAGATCTAACTGCAAGGCGGCATTGAGGCTAAAGGCGGGGCATCTGCCATTGCTGAGGTTTGAGTAGGTAAACAAAGCAGCTGGGAAGCTCGAACTGGGTGGAGCCCAGAGAAGCTCAAGGAGGCCTGCCTGCCTTTGTAGACTCCACCTCTGGGGGCAGAGCATAGCTGAACAAAAGGCAGCGGAAACTTCTGCAGATTTAAACGTCCCTGTCCGACAGCTTTGAAGAGAGTAGTAGTTCTCCCAGCATGGAGTTTGAGATCTGAGAACGGACAGACTGTCTCCTCAAGTGGGTCCCTGACCCCCAAGTAGCCTAACTGGGAGGCACATCCCAGTAGGGGCCGACTGACACCTAATATAGCCAGGTGCCTCTCTGAGATGAAGCTTCCAGAGGAAGGATCAGGCAGCAATATTTGCCATTCTGCAATGTTTGCTATTCTGCAGCTGCCACTGGTGATACCCAGGCAAACAGGGTCTAGAATGGACCTCCAGCAAACTCCAACAGACTTGCAGCTGAGGGTCCTGACTATTAGAAGGAAAACTCACAAACAGAAAGGACATCCACACCAAAACCCATATGTATGTCACCATCATCAAAGACCAAAGGTAGATAAAACCACAAAGATGGGGAGAAAGTAGATCAGAAAAGCTGAAAATTCTAAAAATCAGAGTGCCTCTTCTCCTCCAAAGGAATGCAGCTCCTCACCAGCAATGGAACAAAGCTGGATGGAGAATGACTTTGACAAGTTGAGAGAAGAAGTCTTCAGATGATCGGTAATAACAAACTTCTCCGAGCTAAAGGAGGATGTTTGAACCCTTCACAAAGAAGCTAAAAACCTTGAAAAAAGATTAGACAAATGGCTAACTAGAATAAACACTGCAGAGAAGACTTTAAACAACCTGATGGAGCTGAAAACCATGGCACGAGAACTACGTGACACATGCACAAGCTTCAGTAGCTGATTTGATCAAGTGGAAGAAAGGGTATCAGTGATTGAAGATCAAATGAATGAAATGACAAGTTTAGAGAAAAAAGAGTAATAAGAAATGAACAAAGCCTCCAAGAAATATGGGACTATGTGAAAAGACCAAATCTACATCTGATTGGTGTACCTGAAAGTGAAAGGAAGAATGGAACCAAGCTGGAAAAACTCTCTGCAGGATATTATCCAGGAGAATGTCCCCAACCTAGAAACACAGGCCAACATTCAAATTTAGGAAGTACAGAGAACACCACAAAGATACTCCTCAAGAAGAGCAGCTCCAAGTCACATAACTGTCAGATTGGGTCACCAAAGTTGAAATGAAGGAAAAAATGTTAAGGGCAGCCAGAGAGAAAGGTCTGGTTACCCACAAAGGGAAGGCCATCAGACTAACAGCAGATCTCTTGACAGAAAGTCTACAAGCCAGAAGAGAGTGGGGGCCAATATTCAACATTCTTTAAAAAAAGAATTTTCAACCCAGAATTTCATATTCAGCCAAACTAAGCTTCATAAGTGAAGGAGAAATAAAATCCTTTACAGACAAACACACGCTGAGAGATTTTGTCACCACCAGGCCTGCCTTACAAGAGCTCCAGAAGGAAGCACTAAACATGGAAAGGAAAAACCGGTACCAGCTACTGCAAAAACATGCCAAATTGTAAAGACTATCGAAGCTAGGAAGAAAGTGCATCAACTAACTGGAAAAATAACAAGCTAACATCATAATGATAGGATCAAATTCACACATAACAATATTAACCTTAAATGTAAATGGGCTAAATGCTCCAGTTAAAAGACACAGACTGGCAAATTAGATAAAGACTCAAGACCCATCAGTGTGTTGTATTAAGAAGACCCATCTCACGTGCAGAGACACACATAGGCTCAAAATAAAGGGATGGAGGAAGATCTACCAAGCAAATGGAAAACAAAAAAAAAGCAGGGGTTGCAATCCTAGTCTCTGATAAAACAGATTTTAAACCAACAAAGATCAAAAGAGACAAAGAAGGCTATTACATAATGGTAAAGGGATCAATTCAACAAGAAGAGCTAACTATCCTAAATATATATGCACCCAATACAGGAGCACACAGATTCATAAAGCAAACCCCTAGAGACTTACACAGAGACCTACACTCCCACACAATCATAATGGGAGACTTTAACACCCCACTGTCAACGTTAGACAGATCAACGAGACAGAAAGTTAACAAGGATATCCAGGAATTGAACTCAACTCTGCACCAAGTGGACCTAATAGACATCTACAGAACTTTCCACCCCAAATCAACAGAATATACATTCTTCTCAGCACCACATCGTACTTACTCCAAAATTGACCATATAATTGGAAGTAAAGCACTCCTCAGCAAATGTACAAGAACAGAAATTATAACAAACTGTCTCTCAGACCACAGTGCAATCAAACTAGAACTCAGGACTAAGAAACTCAACCAAAACCGCTCAACTACATGGAAACTGAGCAACCTGCTCCTGAATGACTACTGGGTACATAACGAAATGAAGGCAGAAATAAAGATGTTCTTTGAAACCAATGAGAACAAAGACACAACATACCAGAATCTCTGGGACACATTTAAAGGAGTGTGTAGAGGGAAATTTATAGCACTAAATGCCCACAAGAGAAAGCAGGAAAGATCTAAAATTGACACCCTAACATCACAATTAAAAGAACTAGAGAAACAAGAGCAAACACATTCAAAAGCTAGCAGAAGGCAAGAAGTAACTAAGATCAGAGCAGAACTAAAGGAGATAGAGACACAAAAAACACTCCAAAAAATCAATGAATCCAGGAGCTGTTTTTTTTTTTTTAAAGATCAACAGAATTGATAGACCACTAGCAAGACTAATTAAGAAGAAAAGAGTGAAGAATCAAATAGATGCAATAAAAAATGATAAAGGGGATATCACCACCGATCCCATAGAAATACAAACTACCATCAGAGAATACTAGAAACACCTCTACACAAATAAATTAGAAAATCTAGAAGAAATGGATAAATTCCTGGACACATACACCCTCCCAAGACTAAACCAGGAAGAAGTTGAATCCCTGAATAGACCAATAACAGGCTCTGAAATTGAGGCAATAATTAATATCCTACCAACCAAACAAAGTCCAAGACCAGACGGATTCACAGCCAAATTCTACCAGAGGTACAAAGAGGAGCTGGTACCATTCCTTCTGAAACTATTCCAATCAACAGAAAAAGAGGGAATCCTCCCTAACTCATTTTATGAGGTCAGCATCATCTGATACCAAAGCCTGGAAGAGACACAACAAAAAAAGAGAATTTTAGACCAATATCCCTGAAGAATATCGATGCAAAAATTCTCAATAAAATACTGGCAAACGGAATCCAGCAGCAAGTCAAAAAGCTTATCCACCACGATCACGTTGGCTTCATCCTTGGGATGCAAGGCTGGTTCAACATATGCAAACCAATAAATGTAATCCATCATATAAACAGAACCAAAGGAAAAAAACCACACGATTATCTCAATAGATGCAGAAAAGGCCTTCGACAAAATTCAACAGCCCTTCATGCTAAAAACTCTCGATAAACTATGTATTGATAGGATGTATCTCAAAATAACAAGAGCTATTTATGACAAACCCACAGCCCATATCATACTGAATGAGCAAAAACTGTAAGCATTCCCTTTGAAAACTCGTACAAGACAGGGATGCCCTCTCTCACCACTCCTATTCAACATAGTGTTGGAAGTTCTGCCCAGGGCAATCAGGCAAGAGAAAGAAATAAAGGGTATTCAATTAGGAAAAGAGGAAGTCAAATTTTCCCTGTTTGCAGATGACATGATTGTATATTTAGAAAACCCCATTGTCTCAGCCCAAAATCTCCTCAAGCTGATAAGCAACTTCAGCAAAGTCTCAGGATACAAAATCAATGTGCAAAAATCACAAGAATTCTTATACACCAATAACAGACAAACAGAGAGCCAAATCATGAGTGAACTCCCATTCACAATTGCTTCAAAGAGAATAAAATCCCTGGAATACAACTCACAAGGGATGTGAAGGACCTCTTCAAGGAGAACTACAAACCACTGCTCAACTAATAAAAGGGAACACAAACAAATGGAAGAACATTCCATGCTCATGGATAGGAATAATCAATATTGTGAAAATGGCCATACTGCCCAAGGTAATTTATAGATTCAATGCCATCCCCATCAAGCTACCAATGACTTTCTTCACAGAATTGGAAAAAGCTACTTTAAAGTTCATATGGAACCAAAAAAGAGCCCACATTGCCAAGACAATCCTAAGCCAAAAGAACAAAGCTTGGAGGCATCACGCTACCTGACTTCAGAGTCTACTACAAGGCTACAGTAACCAAAACAGCATGGTACTGGTACCAAAACAGAGATATAGACCAATGGAACAGAACAGAGCCCTCAGAAGTATTACCATACATCTACTACCATCTGATCTTTGACAAACCAGACAAAAACAAGTCATGGGGAAAGAATTCCCTATTTAATAAATGGTGCTGGGAAAACTGACTAGCCATATGTAGAAAGCTGAAACTAGATCCCTTCCTTACATCTTATACAAAAATTAATTCATGATGGATTAAAGACTTAAATGTTAGACCTAATACCATAAAAACCCTAGAAGAAAACCTAGGCAATACCATTCAGGACATAGGCATGGGCGAGGACTTCATGACTAAAACACCAAAAGCAAGGGCAACAAAAGCCAAAATAGACAAATGGGATCTAATTAAACTAAAGAGCTTCTGAACAGCAAAAGAAACTACCATCAGAGTGAACAGGCAACCTACAGAATGGGAGAAAACTTTTACAATCTGCCCATCTGACAAAGGGCTAATATCCAGAATCTCAAAGAACTTAAATAAATTTACAAGAAAAAATCAAACAACCCCATCAAAAAGTGGGCAAAGGATATGAACAGACACTTCTCAAAAGAAGACATTTATGCAGCCAACAGACACAGGAAAAAATGCTCATTATCACTGATCAACAGAGAAATGCAAATCAAACCCACAATGAGATACCATCTCATGCCAGTTAGAATGGTGATCATTAAAAAGTCAGGAAACAACAGGTGCTGGAGAGGATGTAGAGTAATAGGAACACTTTTACACTATTGGTGGGACTGTAAACTAGTTCAACCATTGTGGAAGACAGTGTGACGATTCCTCAAGGATTTAGAACTAGAAATATCATTTGATCCAGTCACCCCATGACTGGGTATGTACCCAAAGGATTATAAATCATGCTGCTATAAAGACACATGCACATGTATGTTTATTGCGGCACTATTCACAATAACAGAGACTTGGAACCAATCCAAATGTCCATCAATGATAGACTAGATTAAGAAAATGTGGCACATATACACCACGGAATACTATGCAGCCATAAAAAAGGATGAGTTCATGTCCTTTGTAGGGACATGGATGAAGCTGGAAACCATCATTCTCAGCAAACTATCTCAAGGACGTAAAACCAAACACCGCATGTTCTCGCTCATAGGTGGTAATTGAATAATGAGAACACTTGGACACAGGGTGGGGAACATCACACACCAGGGCCTGTTGTGGGGTTGGGGGAGCGGGGAGGGATAGTGTTAGGAGATATACCTAATGTAAATGATGACTTAATGGGTGCAGCACACCAACATGGCACATGTATACATATGTAACAAACCAGTACATTGTGCACATGTACCCTAGACCTTAAAGTATAACAATAATTTTTAAAAAGACAGACAAGGTACAGTAAACAGCCCTCAAGGTATGTATAGGTCATACATAATATATAAATCTTGGTGTCCAATGTTTACTTATAAATAAAGTAAAGTTTTAAAAAACTTCCCTGCTCTGCTCATTTCATTTTGTTAAATAGACCTCACACAAAAGGTGTATTCGGCCTGTTTCCCTTAGGATTTCTGGATCCTTGCTGTCATAAATTTACTGAGCGAGGAAGAGAATACGTTCTTTTTCCCTTGTGAAGTGAACTTCATTCTATAATGTTATCATTTATCTAACAATAGAAGGTCATTAGAATGCTAGTTATGGTTTGCTTGGACTTGACATATTCAAATGCCTTGTAGTCACACATTAGATGTATGATTCTCTGTGAGAAGAGACTGTTGACAGAAGACTTTTCTGGATCTGTGCAAACAAACTCCACCTCTGTCTGTTTTCACAGGAATGTTCAATGTTTTATAGTACACTGTGGTTTCGCATTTAGGATCAAATTTGGAACAGAACCACTTTCCGTTCAGTAAAGCACAACTAAAATGTCACAGCTGTGAAGATTCATATCCTTTGGAAGAAGGCTGCCCTGTCATGAGCACCACCAAGTGGCCTGTACAGCTCCTACAAGCCTCCCACGATGTTACTTGATTGCAAGATTCTAATCCAAAACCTTGACCAGCTGTTTATACAGACTACCAGTTTTTAAGTATACCTTTCAATGACTCAGAGAACCTATTTGTTAGACTTCCACAAAATTTATCCAAAAAATAAGAATTGCTGCTGCCATCTGAAATCCCAAATGTGGGACCTAAAAAGTGTTGTTGGATGCACTATACTATATTATCACAAGTGTGTACATTGATATATGGGAACTAAAAATAAGCCAAAAACTTGAGGGCATCTCTGCCTCCATGGATGCAAGCTGGCCCCATTTTACGCAGCTGTAGAAATCAATTGCTCTCTGTTCCTGAGATGCAGCCCAACTTTACTGAGCAGCTGTAACCTAGGAACAGGAAGGAGATGAATTGCCACTATCTTTAGTTTTACATGAAAACATTTCTCATCTCGTATGTGTACAAACACGAGGCTGAAAGATTTTTCACATTGACAACTTGCCTGATTTTTTTAACTATACAAAAACTGGTTACGTAGAACACTAGAAAATGTGGCCTCTACCCTCGAGAAGATGAGACTCAAAGGACAGTGCTACCACATTATCATTCCCTTCTCTGGTTACAAATGCAAAATGTGTGCTGTGGGGATGAGGAGAGGGCTGCTGGGTGGCCGTTGGTGAGAAGAGTGAGCTGAATGTGATACTTCAAATTACATCTTCCAGAGCCTCCATTCCCAGCCCTGTCCATCCAAGTCATGGCTCACTCCCATTGTGACAAACAAAAAGCAAATTATAAATGGTCAAGATTTGTTCAATATTTCAGGAATTTTAACTTATTTTAGGGTCAAAGAATGTTGTCTGGAAATCATTTCTGTAAGTAATAAACAAAGGATTACGATTTCATGAAGCAATTAGTAACAAATGCCATTAGAGCAGAAGAAGCTTGTCATATGCACTTGCAAAGTATTTAAGAGTCAGAAGTATTACCATTATTTTTAAAAATACACTTGACAAGCCTTAAATTTTTTTTTACAAAAGAAAAAAATATATATATATGTAGTCAGTTTAAACAGATTTCTAAATTGACACTGATTAAAAGTTGCATAAGCCCTCAGGTAAAGAACTGGGGACCTGACAGGTGCCCAATTTGCCTGAGGACACAGAGCAAGGAAGTAGTAAAGTCCTGTGATGCCACCTTTGCATTCATATGGTATTTTGCAGTTTACAAAATGCTTTCAGGTCCTTTTGTCCCCTTCATTTGAACCTTACAAAAATGCTGTAATGTGGAGTGCACATCATCCCTTTAAAGTTAGAGACTGTGATTCTGCTCTCAGAAAGAATAAAGATTGGTAGTGGCTGAGAGGCTCAGGGCTAGCACCAGGCCAGGGTTACCTCATTCTGCAATCTTTTGCATTGACTTTATAGTTTTCAACACACTGTAGTGTTTCATTTATTTCTCCCATATGGGTAAAGCAAACATCTTTCCTAATTAACAAGTAAAGAAATTGGCAATACAGAGAGAAAGCAATGTGCCCAAGATCCAGAAGAGCTGCAGCTAGGAGTAGAACCATATCTCCTGGATCCTTTCTTGCTTTCTTCCTACTATTCTCTACTGCCACCTTCAAGATCCTAAGTCATCTACTGCAAGACTCAAAGCTGAAGTCAGACTTTAAAGTCAGACCTTAGGCCAGGCACGGAGGCTCATGCCTCTAATGCCAGCACTTTGGGAGGCCAAGGCAGGCAGATCACCTGAGGCCAGGAGTTCAAGGCCAGCCTGGCCAACAGGGTGAAACCCCATCTCTACTAAAAATACAAAAAATTAACCAGGTGTGGTGACAGGGGCCTGTAATCCCAGTTACTTGGGAGGCTGAGGTAGGATAATCGCCCGAACCTGGGAGGCAGAGGTTGCAGTGAGCCGAGATCACGCCATTGCACTCCAGCCTGCGCAACAAGAGCGAAATTCCATTCTAAAAATAAATAAATAAATACAACAAATTAGCCAGGCATGGTGGCGTGTGACTGTATTTCTAGCTATTCAGGAGGTTGAGGCAGGAGAATCACTTGAACCCAGGAGGCAGAGGTTGCAGCGCAACGAGATCACACCACTGCACTCCAGCTTGGGTGACAGAGTGAGACTCCATCTAAAAAAAAAAAAAAAAAAAAAAAAAGTCAGACTTTAAAGAAAAAATGTCTGTAAGATTAGTTGGAAAGCAATAAAGAAGGGAAAGGTGGGGATTTCTAAAACTGTACCCGTGAACTCAGGCAATTGCCACACATCGTTTTAGTCACAAATATTGAACTAAGAAAAAATACGTTGGCCTATACAATGGCAATTTATCAGAAGATTTTATATCTAGTAGCAAAATGATTTAAGAGAGATAAAAATTCCAGAACTACTTCTCCACAACTGCTGAATGGTCAGTTCTGAAGGTGAGATTTGCACTTTCATAGAAGGCAAAGCGTGATGGGTAATCTCGGGCAGCCCTGGATGTGGAAAGAACCTTCAGTGTGAAGCAAACTGCTGAGATCCATGATCACAAAGCTCTTGTAGAAACACATGTCAGAAAACCCGGTTCCAGCTCGATTCTGCTACCTGGGAGTTAATCAATTACTCTCTACATCATATTGTAAAATGATATAAATGATCATAACAGTGACTTCCTTTATGCCAAACAAACCACTTGCTTACATTCTGTCAATCATTCTTCACACAACCCCATAATGTAGGCATTATACTCATTCCCATTTGACTAAACCAATACCTAGAGAAGTTATTATACTCAGAGGCACCATGGTCTGATTCTAAAGGTAATTCCTTTAATCTGCCTTACTGGAAAGTAATTTGTTTTCCTTGGTAAAGTAATAAACTAGTATTCTGGTTTTACATATTTGTCTTTCATGAGTTTTGTTTGTGAATCAGCCCACCTTCAAGGATAATGCCAAATTTCTGACATTTCAGAGCTGAAGACTAGATCCCAAAGCACAGTAACGGTGAAACCTATGTTAAATGGCCAGGATGTCGGTCACTGGAGACGCTCCTCTAGGCCTATTTTCAGTACAAAATGTTGGCAACTATCATGACACTGCCATGACCTCTTCTCAATTGTAGTGGGTGGGAAGATGAGGTGGAGTTCAAGCTCACTCTCCGGCTGGGTGTTGAAAACCATTTATCATACAGACTGAAAGAGTGAAGAAAGTCAGTGCCTTGAACTTATACTCTGACTGAATGTATTTGAGATCTCAAAAAAGATAGTGGCAAAGATAGAAACTGAAAGACTTCTTCACCAGAAATGGAAATTTGAACTTAGATGTGAAACAGACCCCCACTACCAAACTGTACACAATGAAAAAATAGCTAGGACAGCTTTGGGCTGAAATGAGGGATGGGCTGAGAGTTTCTCAAAGGGGAATTTGTATTGCTTAGGGAGAAATAGATTATAGCCAAAGCAAGGATTTTAAAATGCTGATTTTAAAATCAGGCATGCTCAAACTGTTAGCAGGCCGAGGTCACTAGGCCTCATTTGTTTCATGACCGGGATTAGGAACCCAACCAAGTCCCCAATCACTTCTCCTATTAGAGAAGGTAGAAAGCAAAGTTGTTTGTTTTTTTTGTTTTTTTTTTTTTGACCGAGTCTCCCTCTGTTGCCCAGGCTTGAGTGCACTGGTGTGATCTCGGCTCACTGCAACCTCCACTTCCCTGGTTCAAGCAATTCCCTGCCTCAGCCTCCCGAGTAGCTGGGAATACAGGCACATACCACCACGCCCAATTAATTTTTGTATTTTTAGTAGAGACGAGGTTTCACCATGTTGGCCAGGCTGATCTCAAACTCCTGACCTCAGGTGATCCGCCCGCCTCCACCTCACAAAGGAAAGTAAAGTTCTACATGCACAGGTTTGGGGCTAGGTAGGTGAAGGTGTGATGAGAAGAAATGTGACCAATCACAAAAGAAAGTGTGTGTGTGTGTGTGTGTGTGTGTATGTTTAAAAAATACAAAAAAATAATAATAATTTTTTTAAAAAATACATTGGGCTAGAAGTCCTGTACTTCCTGGGAATGGGGATGGGGTGACGTATAAGCAGAAATAAAAATTAATGCTTCACTAGAGAAACACTAGTGTTTCATGTAAAAGACATTTCCTGCCTACTCCCTAGGCAAATATTTCAAACAAACAGAAAAAAAAAAAAAGATGTGTTTTAATCTCCCTTGTAGAGGTAACACCCCACCCCATTTCTCTAAGACAGCTTGGCTCTAGAAAAGGTCTAACCAGTCTAACACCTTGGGCCACTGTACAATTTGACCCCATCTCTTCATGGCCTGGGGACTTGGCCTACCTGGTGAAAACAGAAAATCATGTGGGAAATGAATTGCCTAAGAAATGAACCCTCTATGGAAGGTAACTTCTAAGACTAAATACTGCATAGCTCTTTCAAAAAGAGAGGGCCTTCTACTTGTATGCTGCTCTGGAAGAATCCACTGTGCCTCCTGCCGCATGATTTGTTAAATATTAATGAATCCACAAGCTGTAAAGAACCCCTGGAGTGGCCTAATTGCTTTTAGAACTGCTTAATTCCTGTGAGTAATCCACTTCATTAATTTTGCCAAGCAATACTTATTCTGTGTTCGACCTTTCATGGCTCATTTCCAAAATGCTAACGTTAAGGCAACAACACTGTTTGCAAACCACAGTCTGATAAATAAAATGCTAAAAGCAACAGCAGAAACTTTCAATTACATTCACTTCTGTGAATTGTTCTACTCAGTGCTTTAAAGACTAAAATCCCGTGGCCTAAGCTATTTAGTTTTTTGTTTGCTTGTTTGTTTGCTTTTTACTATGACCCTATAGTAGACCAAATAATAACTCCCCCAAAGATGTCCACATCCTAATCCTGAGAACTGGATGTGGCCTTACATGGCAATAGGGACTCTGCTGATATGGAGAAGTTAAGGATCTGGTGATAGGGAGATTGTCCTGGATTACCCAGGTGGAGCCCTGTCATCACAAGGGTGTTTATAAAAGGAATACAGGAAGGTCAGGCAGAGGGGAAGGCAATGTGACGATGGAGGCAGAGACTGGGGTGATGAAAGCACAATCTGGAGAACACAGCAGCCTCCAGAAGCTGGAAGAGCCAGAAACAGAGGCTGCCCTGGAGCCTCCAGAAGGAATCAGATACCACCACCTCCCACTCTGATTTTAACCCTGTAAGACTCATTTCAAGCTTCTTACCTCCAGAACTTTGAGGCAAGAAATCTGTATTGTTTGTAGCCACTAAGTATGTGGCAAACACTTGTTGCAGCAGCAACTTTCTTGTAAATGTATTTAAGTTTGAAATATCACTGTAGACAGCCCATGAAACACCTTCAACATCTGCCTTGCTTTCCACTGCTGTTTGAGCACAGTGGTCAGTCCGTTCCTCATGAATAATCTGTCCATCGGCCTGGCTACATCTGATTGGACCCCCTATAGCTACACGCACAGGCCTATGGCTATGAGGAAGCCTGGAACAAAGTCTGCCCTGGAAGACACTTCAGGAAGGACAGTGACTAACCAAAGGAATCAGATTCTCTCCCAGAGACTTTTGAGTGCAAGACATTGACAAGGCAATAAAACTATAAGGAAAACAACAGGAAATACAAAAAAGACAGGAAAGGAAAATGGAGAAAAAAGCTAAGGGGCCAATAGGATGGAGTCGGGAGTAAGGGACACCAATTTCTGGAGACCAGGCCACCACACTTCTCCACGGCGCCAGTGCCTACCATAACCCTGCACGGGGTCCCTCAAATGACTGCTGAACATTTGAACAATGGTAAAGTGCATACCATTTCTTCGTGAGACACCACTGCATTACTGCTAAGATTGGTTGTACTTCCATATTTCCCCATGCAGCCTTATAATAACCACTCCCCACCTCAGATGACCAGAGTAGGTTTTTTTTTGTACAACTCTGTTTTATTTTTGAGACAGAAGTTGTGTTATGTCACCCAGGTTGGAGTGGAGTGGCATGATCTCAGCTCACTGCAACCTCCGCCTCCCAGGTTCAAGTGATTCTCCTGCCTCATTGTCAAAGCAGCTGGGACTACAGGCATGCCCCACCACGCCCAGCTAATTTTTCATACTTTTAATAGAGTTGGGGTTTCACCATGTTGGCCAGGCTGGTCTCAAACTCCTGGCCTCAAGTGATCAGCCTCCCAAAATGCTGGGATTACAGGCATGAGCCACCGTGCCCAGCCTGTTTTTTACAACTTTCAAGAGCCTAACCATGATTCTCTCCTCTCTAGTCTTATCCTTATAATGCAATTTTAAAAAATCATTGGGGGCAAAGAACTTGAATAGACCTTTCTCCAAAGAAGATCTACAAATGGCCAAGAAGCTCAACCAAAGATGCTCAAAGTCACTGTGGAAATGCAAATAAAAACTACATGGAGAGACCAGTTTATACCCACGAGTATGGTTATCCTCAAAAGAGCTTTGAGGAAAATGCAACAACATTGGAACTCTCATACACTGCTGCTGGGAATGCAAAATACTGCAGCCACCACAGAAAACAGTTTGGTGGTTCCTCAGTAAGTTAAACATAGAATTACCACATGACCCAGGAATTTCACTCCTGCATATACACCCACAAAAATTAAATAACAGGCATTCAAACAAAAACCTTGTACACGAAAGTTCACAGTGACACTACTTACAATAGCCAAAAGATGGAGATAACTAAAGCATCTGTAGATGGATGAATGAACAAATTTTAGTATATACACACAATGGAATATTATTTACCCATAAAAAGGAAGAACTAATACATGCTACAACAGTAATGAACCTAGAAAGTATTATTCTTTGTGAAAGAAGTCACAAAAGGCTACATAATGCATGATCACATTTATATGGAATATCCATAATAGGCAAATTCATCAAGACACAACGCAGATTCGTGGCTACCAGGGGGAAATGAAGAGTAAATGCTTAATGGGTTCAGGGTTTCTTTTTAGAGTAATGAAAATGTTTTGGAACTAGAGAGTGGTGATGGTCGTACAACATGTTGATGTACTAAATTCTACTGAATTGTACATTTTTTAATGGTTAAAATGGTGAATTTTAGTGAATTTGACCACACTAAAAAAGATGATGGGAAATGCATTTCATGTGAGATCTTCCTCTATTTGCCACATGACTGATAGACAATTTATTACTTAACCATTTCAACTTATGGTTAGATATCCAAAATGCTGCTCTTGCCCCAGGTGGCTTCAGGGCTTGAATTATTCCTTTGTTAGCAAGGGTACAATCTAGGGTTTATAACACACAGACACCTGTCTGTGATCTCTCAGTGTCACACCCAAAATTTCTTTCATGTGGGCCTAAGACTTACAGATCGTTTTGTAATATGGAGTAAAAAGCCAACCAATGTCATGTCCTGATTAAACTGATCCTGGGCTAAGCAATAAAAACCACACAAAATTTAGAGTGATGTGGGTCTTGTGTTTCAACATTTTAATGTGAGATCAAGATACCTTAAAATAAAGAAACTAATCCCTTGATAATAAGAGTTAGTCACTAAGTGGATTAAGAAGTTAATGATGACACAATTAGGGAATCATTTCTATAAAGACAGTGACTGATACTTCAAAAGAATGTGATAGGTATTTGCCACCGAGCTCTTCAATACAGTTAAATTTCTCAATTAAAAAAAATGACAGATTGGTCCACCTTTGCTTAAAAAAGTAGAAAAGAACTCATAGTTGTGTTTCTTGCTTCTCAAAATATTCCAGAAGTGTTTTTATTTTTAACAGCAGGTGGCGCTGCCAACATAACTGAAATTTAAAAGCTGCCTGGCCATTTTCTTCAAGCCCTTTATTATATAGGAAATATGGAATAATTCACTTTTTGAATGCATTTCATGCTTGAAATACATTTTACTATTCTTGGCATTAGTTGGGTGTGTTTAAGGTTCTGCAATCCTAAGAAATTTAATTCAATTAACTCATGGAAACAACTTTTAAAACATTATTTATTAATGTTTTAAAACATTCATTATTATTAACTAACATGGATAGGGTATTTTCTATTGGTAGGCACTTTACTGCACCCTCACATCAGCTTTCTCCTTTATCTTGATAAATTTAAAGGCTATCATTTTCATTTTAAAAAGGAGAAAACAGAT
Organism: Theropithecus gelada; assembly: GCF_003255815.1. Lineage (NCBI taxonomy): Eukaryota > Metazoa > Chordata > Mammalia > Primates > Cercopithecidae > Theropithecus > Theropithecus gelada. The sequence goes on from NC_037670.1 coordinate 95,855,309, forward strand.
AGGTAAATTATGTTCTCTGCCCAACTCACACATCTCTGCAAGGATTAGAACCAGGATCCAGTGAGAACTGACTCCCTCCAAGGCCCACATCCTCAACCATGTCTCCCCACATCACACATAGTGCCATAGTGCCCTAGGATTCCCAGCATTTTGGAAAGACATTCAAAGACAGGTTTACAAGATGAATATTGAGGCAGATAACCTGAAACCACTGAACATGCAGGTGGCCCTCACTCAAACCATTTAGACAGCTAAGTTCATTTAACTCCTAAGCGCCAGTTGTATTCAGAATTCAGTCAAAGCTTAAAACAAGTGTGACCTTATTTCTGTTTGGGAAAAGTTAAGAGTGTAAGGTGATATTCCATTGAGTCAAACTGTGTAGGACAAAGACTTTGCACAACATTCAGAATGAAAGGCACCCTGAAACACAGAAATCACGCCAACTCCATTTACTGTGTGAAACAAAAGGAAGCTAAACTCCAGCAGCAAAGAAGGGAGAAAGAAATAGGTTATTTGCATACTTGAAATTTGACCTTTCCACGATCAGATAGTCATTTTCTGTTATGACACTGTTCTGAGTAAACAGTTTGATAATAATGCAAAAGTTGAAGAAAAAGGAAGTAGAGCACAGCATAAGTATTCTAAATCTTTCTGACAGGCACATCCTACGTAAGGATCTATAAAGGTTATCTGTTTTTAACAAATTGAACACTATATGAGAGTTTTTTCTTCTCTCTAAAAAAAAAAAAATTGTTAGCCATCTCACAAGTAAAGATAAACTGAGGACTGGTCAGAACCCATTGCTCCATTTTCTCATTCAGTCATTTGATGCCATCACCCTCAGGAGAAGAAGGAACACTTGAAGCACATGACGGTGGTTTTAATAAATTCAATAAGACTTTATTCCTGGGCACTTAGGATCAACCCTCATGGACTGGACTAGACCATGTTGTTTCTCTGGCATAACACAAAAAACAGAGTCCCTCTACTGGAAGCCACATCTGAACATTAGCCCTTGTCATTTCACCTTTTCAACAGCAAATCAGGACAGACCCAAGCTTAGAGAGAGCTCTCTCAGGCATCCCTGCGGCAGAGAGGCCTTCCTAAGCTCCTAAGCATGGCAGATCCCACAGGTCACATGGGAGGGAACATAAGGACAAAAGCAACCCCAAGAGGCCCCAACATACAAAAGCATTGCTTCCAATTTATTCATTCTTCACACTGTGCTGCCCTCCGCCCAACTCCTAGCACCACGGCCCATCAGTGTTCTTCCCTTTGATACTATTTCTGGTGTGTTGACTAAGCATATCTCATGTTGTATGCAAAACACAGCTTTATCTTTTGCCTCCTGATGCCTTTTAAAATATATCCAGTGGGAGTAATCTTTCTTGGCCCCTGGATTAAGAGCATGTCCCATGCTTTTTCTGCTCATTCTTAGGTAACACAGTTCTACATACATTGGAAGTGGCCAACAGACTAATTTCAAAAAATAAAACTTTCAGTACAAAATATAAATCAAAACTCCTACTTTGATTAAACAGCAAAACCTTCTCCCTTTTCTTGGCTCAGGCTGGCTTCAGGCTAAACCTACAATAGGAGAAAGAGGCAGAGATGGATTATTTTGTATTTCTCCCACTTGTACTTTTCTCCCTCCTATCTCCTTCCCTGTTTCCTAGCTGATTTCTTCTTCTTCCTGAACGGAGTGAAGGGCGGGGTACAAAATGAGAAAGAGCAAAGTATTGAAACTGGATGAGAAATATCTTACCTGAAATGGTACCAAAGACAGCTTGCAACTCTCTGGGTCTGGCAGAAGTAAGGATGACTCACTCTTGTAGAAATACCATTGTGGGTTCTTCACAGAGATGCACACTGGGGATTTCTCTCGTAAACTTCCCTTGACTCGGGCAGATGCTTCTCCATGCTGAGTGATCACTTGCAACTCCTTCCTTGGCCCTTAAGTATTAGGTCTTTTCTCCCAAGTTGCTGCTCCCCTATAGGGAGCAATCTTTTGATACAAATGTCCCTGCTGTAGGAGGGCAGGTCCTCGGATGGCCTTTTTCAACCCAGCTCTCCCCTCTGCAACTTGTAGTTCTCAGAACTGTAGAATTTGTTCAGAGTGCATTACCATAAGAAAAAAAGAAACAGGCTAGAATAGCCAGAGCTATGAACCTCTAGAAGAGGATATTCTGCAATACTTGAGCCCAGGGAGCAAGTGATACCCAAGGTGCAAAATACAAGATGATGTGCTTTGGGGGTCCCTTGACTGCAGTACAATATGGGGACATGCACAGACAAGACTATTCACACTGGAGAGCTTTCCTGAGCCCTGGGGAACCAGCTCTCCATGGATCCTAGACTATGTTTTTGCTTTCTATCAGTGAATAATAAATTTGCTTTGCCTGACTTGTTGTGAAAGTTCTGTGTCTCACTGTTCTAATGCAAATAGTAGAAAACCTTTGCATCTGCCAGTACATTCCACATCTAGACCACAATAAACAACCATGCATTCCACATCACTTTCAATAAACCCTGGGGTAAGCAACTCTCCTGGCTTCACAATCAGCACTGACAGCCCATCTAAACACTTTCTATTCATGAAGATACTAAGGTTCTAGTGTTGCGGAACAGGTTCTGGACCATTTTGTGCCTGCAGGGTAGGGTGTATGTTATATCACACATTTTGTGACAATGCTTTAACCAGTTCTATAATTTCCCACAGTAAGTAGTTATGGCTTCCTGGAAATTGTTGAAGTAACATATTGAAGACTGAAACCACTGTGGTGTGCAGGCCCTTATGATTTTTATTTCCTTCATGACACACACTAGCATCTTGGGAATAATAGAGGGAGCATCTTAATTTCAGGTCAAATAATATTCACCAAAGTCTACATAGGTTAAATATTTTATAATACTTTTCACAGATCTTCTTCCTCAATAATTTAACCCCCTAAAAATAAGAATCTTAAAATAGGGACTTTCAGAATTGTTGTACCTCAAAAATATCTTCTGGTGATCATAGAATGCTTAAAATGCTAACATAAATAGCTCCAAGCCAATGAACACTTCAAAGTAGCCAAGCAAGCCTAAGCACACCAGGTCTCTTGATGATCCACACAGTGCTCAGAGCCAGAGGGCTCCTCCCTGACATCTGACACCAACAGAGGCTGTGATCAGGGAGTAATGTCTGCACGGTTATGAAACAGAGGAGTGATTGCACTCACGTAGCATATTTACCATCACAGATCTAGATGCAGGGTATTGAGCCACATATACACAATGGCAGGGAATCTGTCATCCTAAAACATTAGGAAGAAGAAATTGAAGATTAAAAGAAATACTATATTTTTTCTCATTGTCATTTTTACAAGAAACCTTAGTTTTCTACAGTCTTTCATCTATAAACTTAAAGAAGCTTGGACTTGGAGAAATCTACTATCAAGCGATAAATAAAATCCTGTTATTTGTAGAAACATGGATGGAACTGAAGGACACTTTATTAAGCAAAATAAGCCAGGCACAGAAAGGCAAACAAATATTATATGTTCTCATTCGTATGAGACAGCTAAAAGAGCTGATCTCATAGAAGCAGAGGGTAGAATGATGGTTACCAGAATCTGGGAAAGGAACTGGGGAGGCGGAGGATAAAGAGGGGCTGGTTAATAGGTACAGAAATACAGTTAAAGAGAATGAATAAGACCTTGTGTTCTGTAGCATAGTAGGGTAGCTAACAATAACATTGTATATTTCAAAATAACTAGAAGAGTGAAACTGGTATGTTCCTAAAACAACAAAATGATAAATGTTTGAGCTGATGGATATCCCAATTACTCTGATTGATCATTACACATTGTATGCTTGTATCAAAATAACACATGTACCCCCCATAAATACATACAACTCTTCTGTATCCATAAAAATTATTTTAAATTTTTTTAAATAAATAAATCTTTTAAAACATAAATAAAAGAGGGGGAAGCAGAGCAAGATGGCTGAATACAACTATCGAAACAGGGAAAAGCGTCCTAAGAACCAAAAATCAGGTGAGCACTCACAGTACCTGGTTTTAACTTCATATCACTGAAACAGGCACTGAAGAGGCAGATAAAACAATCCTGAATCTCAGATGCGACCCCTTCCTCTCCCTCAGTAGCAGCAGCAGCAGTGTGGTGCGGAGAGCATCTCTGGGCACTGGGGGAAGAGAACACAGCAATTGTGAGGCACTGAACTCAGTGCTGTCCTGTCAGAGCAGAAAGAAAAACAGACCAAACACAGAGGGAGCATTTAAACCAGTCCTAACCACAGGGGAATTGCTCACCCCAGGGGTCCAAACTTGAGTACTTGCAAACCTTACCACTGAGGATCAAGGTGTGCTCGGTGTCGAAGTAAACTTGAAAGGCAGTCTAGGCCATAAGGACTTCAACTCTTAGGAGAGTCCTAGGCTGAACTAGGTCCAGAGACTATAGACTGTGGGAGCATGTGACATACTGAGACACCAGCTGGGTAAGCCAAGGAAGTGCTGGCATCGTCGCCCCCCGCAACCCTAGACTGCACAGCTTGCAGCTCCAAAAGAGATCCCTTCCTTCCACTTGAGGAAAGGAGAAGGAAGACTGGAGATGACTTTGTCTTGCATCTTAGATACCAACTCAGCCACAACAGGATAGGATACCGGTCAGAGTCATGAGGCCCCCTTTCCAGGGGTCTCATACCCTAGGACAGAAGGGAACCCACTGTCTTGAAGGAAAGGATTTAGTGCTGCCAGCATTCATCACCTGCTAACTGAAGAGCCCTTGGGCCCTGAATAACCAACAGCGATACCCAGATAGTACGTCAACTGCCATGGATGAGCCTCTGGGACTTCCTGGCTTCGTGTGAGATTCAGCACATTACCAGCTGTGGTGATGACAGGGCAACTTTGTCTCGCACTTTAGGTATCAATACCACCACAAGGGGGCAGAGCACCAAGTGGAATCTTGGGGTCCCCAATTCCAGGACTTGACTCTTGGATGGCATTTTTGAACCTGCCCCGGGCCAGAGGGGAGCCCACTGGCCTGATGGGTGAGTCCGAAGCCTTGCAGCATTCACCATAAGCTGACTTAAGAGTCCTTGGGCCTTAAGGAAACAGTGGTGGTAGTCTGGCAGTACTCCTCATGGCCTAGAGTGGTGGTGCTATGGGCTGAGACTCCTCTGCCTTTGGAAAGGGAAGGGAAGAGTGGGAAGGACCCCATCTTGTGGTTTAAGTGCCAGCTCACCCACAATACAATAAACCACCAGGTAGACTTGTAAGGTTTTTGACTCTAGTCCCTGACTCCCGGCACTTCTGGACCCACCCAGGAACTAAGGGACCTCGCTGCCCTGGAGGGAAGGACACAGGACTGGCTGACTTTGCCACCTGCTAACTGTAGAGCCCCAGGTCCTTCAACAAACCTGGAGAGTAGACAAGGAGTGGTTAGAGCAGGCCTTGGGTAAGACCCAGCACTGTGCTGGCTTCAGGTCTGACCCAGCACAGTCCAGTGGTGGTGGCCACAGTGGTGCTTGTGTCACTCTGCCCCTAGCTTTAGAAAGCTCAGAATAGAGAGAGAAACTCTGTACGTTCAGGAGAAAGTAAGGGAAGAGAACAAGAATTCCTGCCTGGTAATCCAGAGAATTCTCCTAATTCTTGTCTAAGACCATTAAGGTGGCACCACTACAAGTCTGCAACAAGCACAGTGTTACTGGGTTCTTTCAAATATCTGGAAAGCCTTCTCAGGAAGGATGGCTACAAATAAGCCCAGAAAATGAAGACTAAAATAAATTCCTAATTCTTCAATGCCCAGACACTGAAGAACATCTACTGGCATCAACACTATTCAGGAAAACATGACCTCACCAAGTGAACTAAATAAGATACCAGGAACTAACCTTGGAGAAACAGAGATATGTGAACTTTCACACAGAGAATCCAAAGTAACTGTGTTGAGGAAATTCAAAGAAATTCAAGATAACACAGAGAAGATATTCAGAATTCTATCAGATAAACTTAACAAAGAGATTGAAACAATTAAAAACAAGCAGAAATTCTGGAGCTGAAAAATGCTATTGACATACTGAAGAAGGCATCAGAGTCCCTTAACAGCAGAATAGATCAAGCAGAAGAAAGAATTAATGACCTTGAAGACAAACTATTTGAAAATACCCAGTCAGAGGAGACAAGAGAAAAATGAATAAAAAAACATAAAATATGCCTACAGGATTTAGAAAATACTCTCAAAAGAGCAAATCTAAGAGTTATTGGCCTTAAAGAGAAGGTAGAGAAAAAGACAGGGGTAGAAAGTTTATTCAAAGGAATAAGAACAGGGAACTTCCCAAACCTAGAAAAAGATATCAATATCCAAGTACAAGGTTATAGAACACCAAGCAGATTTAACCTAAGGAAGACTACCTCAATGCATTTAATAATCAAACTCCCAAAGGACAACGATAAATAAGGAATCCTAAAAGCAGCAAGAGAAAAGAAACAAATAACATACAACAGAGCTCCAATACATCTGGCAGCAGATTTTTCAATGGAAACCTTACTTACTTATTAAAGACTCTCAGGAGAGAGTAGCATGACATATTTAAAGTGCTGAAGGAAAAATATTTTTTACCCTAGAATAGTTATCCAGCAAAAATATCCTTCAAACATAAAGGAAAAATAATTTCACAAAGTAACAAAAGCTAAGGGATTTCATCAATACCAAACCTGTCCTAAAAGAAATGCTAAAGGTAGTACTTCAATCAATAAGAAAAGGAAATTAATTGGCAATATAACCTGAAGGTACAAAACTTACTGGTAATAATAAGTGCACAGAAAAACACAGAATATTATAACATTGTAACTGTGTTGTGAAAACTACTGTTTCTAACACTCCTAAGTAGAAAGACTGAACAATAAACCAATCAAAAATAATAACTACAGCAACTTTTCAAGACACAGTATAATAAGATACAAATAGAAACAACAAAATGTTAAAAAAAAAAAGTTAGGGGACATAGTTAAGGTGAGTTTTTATAGTTTTTCTGTTGCTTGTTTGTTTATGCAAGCAGTATTAAGCTGTTATCAGGTTAAAATAATGGGTTATTATTTGCAAACCTCATGGTAACCTGAAACCAAAAAACATACAATGGATATACAAAACATAAAAAACCAGAAACTAAATCATATCACCAAAGAAAATCATTTTCACTAGAGGATGACAAGAAAGAAGGAAGAGGAGACCACAAAACAACAAGAAAACAAATAACAAAATAACAGTAGTAAGTCCTTACTTATCAATGATAACATTGAATGCAAATGGACTAAACTCTGTAATCAAAAGACATAAACTGACTGAATGGATGAAAAAACAAGACCCATTGCTCTGTTGCCTGCAAGGAACACACTTTACCTATAAAGACATATATAGACTGAAAATAAAGGGATAGAAAAAGATACTTCATGTCAAAGGAAAGCAAAAAAGAGCAGGAGTTGCTATATTTATATCAGAGAAAACAGATTTCAAAACAAAAACCATAAGAAGAAGGGGTCACTATATAATGATAAATGGGTCAATTCAGCAAGAGGATATAACAATTTTAAATACATATGCACCCACCACTGGAGCACACAGATATATAAAGGAAATATTAATACAGCTAAAGAGAGAGATAGGCCTCAATACAATAATAGCTAGAGATTTCAACACCACACTTTCAGCTTTGAACAGAACTTCCAGACAAAAAATCAACACAGAAACATCAGTCTTAATCTGTACTACAGACTAAATGGGTCTCAGCTATTTACAGAACATTTCATCCAAGAGCTGCAGAGTACATTCTTTTTCTCAACACATGGACCATTCTCAAGGATAGACCACATGTTAGGTCACAAAATAGGTCTTACAACATTTGAAAAATTGAAATACTATCAAGTACATTCTCTGACCACAATGGAATAAAACTAGAAATTAATAACAAGAGGAATTTTACAAACTATACAAATACATGGAAATTAAACAATATGCTCCTGAATGACCAGTGGGTCAGTTAAGAAATTAAGAAATAAATTGAAAAAATTCTTGAAACAAATGACAATGGAAACCAAACATACCAAAACGTGTGGGATACAGCAAAAAATAGTACTAAGAGGGAAGTTCATAGCAGTAAGTGCCTACATCAAGAAAAGAGGCAAAGCTTCAAATAAATAACCTAACAATGCATCTTAAAGAACTAGAAAAGCAAGAGCAAACCCAAACCCAAAATTGGTAAACAAGAGTAATAATAAAGATCAGAGCAGAAATAAATGAAATTGAAAAAAACACAAAAGATCAATGAAACAAAAAGTTGGTTTTCTGAAAAGTTAAACAAAATTGACAAACGTTTAGTAAGACTAAATAAGAAAAAAAGAGAGATCTAAATAGGTAAAATCAGAAATGGAAAAGGAAACATTACAACTGATACTGAGGAAGTTCAAAGGATCATTGGTGGTTACGTGGTTACTATGAGCAACCACTGTGAAAGACAAATATTTTATGTTATCATTTATATATGGAATCTAAAAATCACAACAATTGAACTCATGGACATAGAGAGCTACTTATCTTAACTTTTTCTACCATGAAGACATGGGTAAATTTAGCATAGTTTGACAGATGAATAAGACCTACTATTTGATAGCACAACAGGGTAAGTATAGTCAATAATAACTGTACATTTTTAAATAACTTAAAGAGTGTAATTAGATTGCTTGCAACCCAATGGCTAAATGTTTGAGGGGATGGATACTCCATTATTGATGATGTGCTGATTTCATGTCACATACCTGTGTCAAAACATCTCATGTACCCCATAAATATATACACCTATAAAGTACACACAAAAATTAAAAAAACAAATCCATAAATAAATAGTTGATGTTTTCTTAAAAAGAAGTAAATGATACCACTCTGTTCTTGCATTCACCTTATCTGAGGGAGCAATTTTATTGCCAGGTGAGAAATTGGCATCTGAAATAAACTATTTTTCTCTTAGAGTCAGAATTTGCAGCACAACAGAGTGATTACAGTCAACAAAAATTTATTGTACATTTAAAAATAAAAGTATAATTGGATGCTTTGCAACAATAAAGAAAGGATAAATGCTTGAGATGATGGATACTCCATTTGCCCAGATGATTATTACACATTGTATGCCTGTATCAAAATATCTCATGTACCCCATAAGTATATGCACACACAAATTTTTCTAAAAGAATTTGCATTGGTGACACCATTAATCTCTAATTCCATTTGTTTCCAGCTGTGGCTGACCTCTGTTCTAAATTCCTGAAATGACAACTGAGAGCAAGACTTCATGACCATCCACTGAAGATCCCTGAACAAAAATAAAAGCCTTGGGTATCTCATGTCAATCACTCAAATCGGCACCACTTGGTCATTTTTTTCCTCTCTTTGGATATAATCATACACACAACTACAGAAATTAGAGAATGTCTAAGAAATAAATCAGAGTAAAATTAATAGCCTGTTGAAGAATGAGAGAAATTAGGAATTTATTCCTCGCTTGATTGCCTCTTTGGTTGTAGATGTTGACAAGTGGATATCAATTGTAGTCACATAAGGAAAATTGAAGCTGAAACTGAAAGACAATAATCCAGGTGATCAATTTCTGTACAATCCACCATTCATGGCATCATCAATCCAAAATCCAAAGTGTTACATATTAGAGTGCTGCCTGTTTTGAGATGAGACTTTTTGTCCCCCCAAATAATTAGCTAGTACCACTTTTCTACTAGCAAGAGGCAGAGATAAAGATATTAACTATTGTCAAACTTGTTTTTCCACATGGAACTTTGACCTAAAGTTTCAGAATCACTGTTTTCATCAGTCCAGATTTTACTAACTACACCTAGCACTTACGATACTTGCAAGTTGTAGTATTAAGAGCAGAGGCCGCTTCTGATGTCAGTTTTAAACTTTATGAGGAACTTTGTTTCTTAAATATGTGGATCTTGAATATTCTAACTACAATCTGTCAAACTATGCTAAAATTTACCCAAGACTTCATGGTAAAAAAAAGTTAAGATAAACAAAGTTAAGGAATGATGCTAAAGCTTCAGCCAACCTGCCACCACCAGCACTAGCTTATGAAGATTCAGAAAGACAATGTATGTTTTCAGTACTGTAAGGCACTGAAGTCAAAATCTTATGTAAAACAGCCAACTCTGGTGAGGCACTGAACTGCTTTGGTAAAGACTTTACTAAGTCTTTTTTATTTTTATTTTTTTTGAGTTCCTTGATATTAATTACCAAATTATTTTTTTTAATTCACCTGTTTTTCTACCTTTTTATTTTTTATTTTCCCATAGGTTACTGGGGTACAGGTGGTATTCGGTTACATAAGTAAGTTCTTTACTGGTGATTTGTGAGATTGTCATGCAACCATCACCCGAGCAGTATACACTGCACCCTATTTGTAGTCTTTTATCCCTTGCCCCCCTCCCACCTTTCCCCCCAAGTCCCCAAAGTCCATCATTCTTATGCCTTTGCATCCTCATAGCTTAGCTCCCACATATCAGTGAGAACAAATGATGTTTGGTTTCCATTCCTGAGTTACTTCACTTAGAATAACAGTCTCCAATTTCATCCAGGTTGCTGCAAATGCCATAAATTCGTTCCTTTTTATGGCTGAATAGTATTCCATCATGTATATATACCACAGGTTCTTTATTCACTTATTCATTGATGGGCATTTGGGTTGGTTCCACAATTTTTCAATTGTGAATCATGCTGCTATAAACATGTACGTGCAAGTATCTTTTTCATATAATGACTTATTTTCCTCTGAGTAGATACTCAATAATGGGATTGCCAGATCAAATGGCAGTTCTACTTTTAGTTCTTTAAGGAATCTCCACACTGTTTTCCATAGTGGCTGTACCAGTTTACATTTCCACCAGCAGCATAGAAGTGTTCCCTGATCACCACATCCACGCCAACATCTACTGTTTTTTGATTTTTTGATTATGACCATTCTTCCAGGAGTAAGGTGGTATCACATTGTGGTTTTGATTTGCATTTCCCTGATCATTAGTGATGTTGAGCATTTTTCATATACTTGTTGGTCATTTGTAACTAATAGTGTCTTTGGCCTTTAAATTTGCACCCATATCTTGGCCCTTTGCATTTTTCCACTCTATCAAGAAGAATCAAAGAAATATAAACTCAAGGAAAAGTTCAATAAGGGAAAACAGAGCTAAGCCAGCTACCACAATCTTCCTTGATAAGCCTCTGCCAACAAAAAAGCACCTTGGGCTGTTTTATCATGTCTGCGTCATGTAAACCCCTTGAGAGGAAGAGCCACACTGAACATACCATGAGGAAACAGAAGCTTTTAACCTCCTTGAGCTTCACCAATACATTTCACTCCTTTAGTACAAGAGCCCAGTGAAAACTTCACCCTTAACCCAAGTCGGAATTTTACTCTGCAAGGAATAAAATACGCAAAGAGAGTTTTAAACATCTCAAAGAAAGGGATCAGAATTCAGGGAGGCCAGCAGAACACTGTAAAGGAAGGTAGAGTATAATAGCAAAAGGGTAACTCAAGCTTAGTTTTATTCTCACAGTTGCATCCAGCCAGGCCAAAGAGATTTAGTAAATACATAATAAAATGCCTAGGATAGTATTTTTTCCCCAAAATTTCAATCAGCTTGAGATAATCATTTATACACACAAAAAAAGACCCAGAACAATATCACAAAGTAACTTTGACCTGAAGAACCACTGTAGGAAGAGATCATGCCAATAATGCTTGACCAAAAATGAAAGAATGAACGAGTCTCATCATGTACCAGGGACCTTTTTGACTAAAAATTTTTAAAGATATTCTTTTCTTATATCTAAGAAAATAACCACATGTGTACATTTATGGAGAAGTCTATTATAAACTAGCTGTCAGCACAATTCTTAATAAGTACTTGAAAATTTTAAACCTCAAACATATAAAGAATTACTATAGAGAACAAAAAAAAAGTGTGGTGGAAAATATGTGTAAAATCTGTCCAGTATAGATGGCAAGTAAGTAACCTGTGAAACATATTAGCATAGAATAAATGAAATAAGCAAGTAGCACATATGATATTTTTACATAGATTTAAAAGGATGAGGGGAAAAAAACCCAAGAGCATTATTTAGGAATAAGGAGGAAGAGAAAGAGGTAAACATTAACTATGCATAAGGCACAAACCTTCAGTTCTTTTCATAAAGGAGTACCTGTTACAAGATTGGACAACAAGGCAAGTAGACAAATACTGAAACAACTGTTTTTCATGAATTACACAATAGGCAATATGGGAGGCAATTCCAGAGAGGATAAACAGTGAAGTGAGTTCGACAATCACCCCAGCTTTTTGCTTGGAGGTAATTTCTGGACCATAGCACAAGGAAGAGTCATATTAACAGGGCTGAGGGGAAAAAGATTCAAGTTCAGGGAGACCACGAGGGTTAGAAATTGTGGACCAGAGGAGGGGTTAGGTATAGAAAGGGTTATATACTGAAAGAACTACAGAAATATGCATAAGGTTTTCCTTAAGTCTTTGGCTGAATGCCAATTTACAAACACATAGAGTGACATTCCAGGAGGCCAGAGAAGAACTACTGCTGGGAAATAACAAATATCAAGAATCTGTAAACTAAACAATTCACCGAGTTCACACAGGGCTGGGAATTGTTTGAGTTTCCACCAGCCAGAGTGAAGAGACCTCATTGAACATATGAACATTCACAAGAAAGCCCTTGGGTCACACCTTAATAGTGAGACTAAACTGCCCTAGAATAAAAGCCACACCAGGACCACTTTCAAAAAGCTTAAAAACATGGCCTGTAATAATCAAGACTGTCATGAAAAGATTCTACACACTTTAAATAAACTTGTTGAAAAATCACTCAAAAACGTAAAAATTTAAATATTTGTCATCCAATCAAAAATTACCAAACATGTAAGGAAGCAGAAAATTTAACCACTATACAGGAAAAAAACCAACCAATATAAACAGATCCAAGAAAGACAGTGATGAAAGAATTTACAAAGAATAATTCTAAACAAGCTTTTATAAATATAAATAGGATATTTTTAAGAATATAAAGAAAAACATAAATCTAGTAAAGAGGGACACAGAAAACATAAAAATAATCAAAGGAAACTGTTGGAGATAAAAAAATACATATCTGAAATAAGAATTTCATGGGTTATGATTAACAGCACATCAGACACTTCAGGAAAAATTATCAACGATAATATATAACAACAGAAACTGCATCCTGGAGTACAGAGAATAGCACACTGAAAAATGATAAACAGGTTCAGTGACTTCTAAAGAATGCCAAATACATATATATGTATATAATATATTAACATATTCACAAAGTGATAGAAGAGAGACAGGAAAGAAAGTGAAAAAAAAATTTAAGACATAATGGCTGAAAATTTTTCCAAATTTGGTAAAATCTTGAATTCACATATACAAGAAACTCAATTTATTCCAAGCAGGAAGAACTCAAAGTCAATCACAGCAAGTCAAATTTCTGAAAAATAGTGATAAAGAAAAAAATTCTAAAAACCAGACAGAACTAAAGGATTCAATATTTTAAAAAGAATAAATCTAAGTATTGCCATAAATTTTGTGTCAGAAACAATTTAACACAAAAAACAATGTAATGATATCCTATAGCTGAAAGACAAGAATGTCTATCCAGAACTCTAAATCCAGTTTTAAAGAAACAGTCTTTAAAAAACAAAAGGCAAAATAAAGACATTTTTGACAAGTGGGAGTGAAAAGAATTTATCAGCTGCAAACATGCACTCAAGCAAGCAGTTAAGGGCATTCTTCTGGCAAAAGGAAAATGATCACAATGAAAACTTGGTTCTCAAAGACAAAAACCACATGATTCTCTCAATAGATGCAGAAAAGGCCTTTGACAAAATTCAGCAGCCCTTCATGCTTTCTTAATAAATTCGGTATTGATGGAACGTATCTCAAAATAATAAGAGCTATTTATGACAAACCCACAGCCAATATCATACTGAATGGGCAAAAACTGGAAAAATTCCCTTTGAAAACTGGCACAAGACAGGGATGCCCTCTCTCACCACTCCTATTCAACATAGTGTTGGAAGTTCTGGCTAGGGCAATCAGGCAAGAGAAA